>NC_053433.1:5025677-5312582 GCF_007990345.1 Gossypium hirsutum
AAAATCCAAAGCCATGTCAAAACAAAGAGAACGTAATCTATAGTTTTTAACATGTTCTAACTTGAGAAATACTTTTTTCATCTGCGATCCGCATGTTTAATCTTGTACATGAGACTTTTTTTAGCTGTGACTGTGACCTTTATGTGAGGCACATGAGATATCCGCCTTTATCGCAATTAAATTTTTTGCCCGTAGTTTGTCTTCTACTTGCCTTAATTTTTTTTAGAAATGTTATACTCAGTGCTTACCTAGCAGGTATCTTGTGTTTGTACTGCCATAGGTTCTTGCGGTGAAGAAAATAGACTCATCGGCTCTTCCCAGTAACATGTCTGACAATTTCATGGAGATGGTTTCAAATATATCCCAGTTGCATCACACAAATGTAACCGAGTTGGTTGGCTATTGTTCAGAGCATGGACAACACCTGCTTGTCTACGAGTTCCACAAAAATGGCTCACTCTACGATTTCCTACATATATCAGATGAGTACAGCAAGCCATTGATTTGGAACACCCGAGTCAAAATTGCTCTCGGGACTGCACGTGCATTAGAGTAAGTTGAAACTTCAATGATGGGTAACGATCTATTTTTTATTGTCTCATTTTAGATCATCTTAGATCATCACTGATGAGGTTAAAAATGTTGGTGTACCTGGTGATGTCCAATTGGTTATAACTCCAAATTAACTTGAGGAATTGCCTGTTAAAATCTGATATGTACCATGTCCTGAGTAAAATTCATGTAGGAAGTTAGACTTTTGTTCCCACGGTGATTATTATCCCTTGCGAATTCATGAAAGGATGATTTTTCCCCCAGGTACCTCCATGAAGTTTGCTCGCCATCTGTTGTTCACAAAAATATCAAGTCAGCTAACATCTTACTTGATGCTGAACTCAACCCTCACCTTTCAGACTCGGGCTTGGCGACGTTTATTCCAAATGCAGATGAGGTAAATTTTGTACATTCTATAAGTCACTGTTCCTACAAGAACTAATATGATTCCATTTTATGTTAGTTATTGAGTTTCCCACTAGCTTTACAAAACTATGTTGTCCATAATTTGTTTTTGAATTATCTTGCCTCTTTTGTTTGATAAAAGTCCTTCATTCCACGCATGTTGACTAGCGTTTGTCAAAGGATGTGCTGGCTATTAGCATCTCGGACTTCGTATGTTTATATCCTATTCTTAACATTTTTTTTACCGCAAATGAAGCAACGGTTAGAAAAATCATAAAATGGCTTTGTATTCTTCCTTGCAAAAGAGTTCATTATATTTGGTAACATGAACTGAACTTAGGGTGTTTCATGGTCTATGAATAATATGGTTCTTTGTATGACACATGATGTTTGCTCTAGTGCGTAAAGGTTTCAATGGTTGCTTGCGCATAAACTGAACCCATCTCTTTCTGGTATGCAGGTACTAAATCGTGACGATGTGGGGTCTGGACACAGTGCACCTGAGGTTACTATGTCCGGACAGTACTCTCTTAAGAGTGATGTTTATGGTTTTGGAGTGGTTATGTTGGAACTTCTCACTGGACGTAAGCCATTTGACAGGTGAGGAATGATCTATGAAGAATAGGGTATTGCATCATTCAGGGTGTTACCTTCATCTTAGTTGACCACAATTCTAACTACTATGCTGAGTGTTTTTTACAGCACAAGGCCTAGACTGGAGCAATCTTTGGTTCGATGGGCAACACCTCAACTCCATGATATCGATGCTCTATCCAAGATGGTTGACCCGGCACTTAAAGGGCTTTACCCCGTTAAATCTCTCTCACGTTTTGCCGATGTGATCGCTCTTTGTGTCCAGGTAATGTCTTTGCTGAAAAATGAAAGATCACTTGTGTTCTTTTTGTGTTCTCATATACGCTAAACCGATCCTTTTACTTGGTTATTTGGTGCAGCCGGAGCCTGAGTTTCGGCCACCCATGTCAGAAGTGGTTGAAGCATTGGTTCGACTAGTGCAGCGAGCTAACATGAGTAAGAGAACAACAGGGACAGACCAAGGTGCATCTCCACGAATCGGAAACCCCGATGATACACACGACTACATGTCTTAAATGGTTGCACAATTCTTGCTTGATTGTTTTGGTGACGAGGACTCTGAGATTGTAATCATGTTTGAATGGTTTTTTTTTTATTGTAAAATAATTATACATCCCTTTAGTTTCAGTTTCAATTCAGCTCTTCAGTTTGTAATATGTTGCTATATAGTCCATTTGGTGACACCCATCCATTGAAATTATTTCACCCTTCTGTACATGTTGAACTTCTAGTGTTTCCTTTTTTTCTCAATACAATAATAAGGCCCAGTATGTCTCTTAATTCTCAATTTTATTTTTTAATATTTATTGTATATACGCATTACACAGCATTACATGCTCATTCCAAGCTACGTTAATTGGGTATATATTTTTGGTATTCAATTAGATTGAACGAATAATGAGTCCTTAGCTCTAGAAAATCCAACCCCATACGTTAAATTTGACTTATATCGATATTATTATAAAAAATTAATATTTTGAACTTAAATCAAATTGATTATAAAACATCAATAATTTAAACTTTAAAGAAGGAACTGTAAGAATGTTTTCAACTTATTTGAACGCTAAATGAGGTGATTGAAAAACTCCATTGATAAATCTAAATTAATACAGATTTAAAATTGACTTCGATTTTCTTAAGAATCTGATTTTGAATGATGATATTAAGAAAGTTCTTTTTGATATGGCCCCGTTGAAGGCTCCGGGAAGTGATGGGTTTCATGCACATTTCTTCCAAATTTAGTGAGATTCTGTTGGAAAGATAGTTTGTGAGTGGGTTCAGAGAATTTTTGCTGGTAATAAGATTGAGGAAGATCTTAATAATACTTTAATTGTGCTAATTCCTAAGAAGGATCATCTGGAGGACTTTAGTCAGTTTCGGCCAATCAGTCTTTGCTTGGTTATGTATAAATTGGTGATGAAGGTGTCGCAAACAGATTCAAAGTGGTGTTTCCAAATTATATATCATCTGAGCAAGCTGGGTTTATTGCTGGACGTAATATCTCGGATAATATAATTATTACGCAAGAAGGTAGAAACTAGATGGCCATCAAGTTGGATTTGGAGAAAGCTTATGACAGGATCAGCTAGGATTTTATTGACGCGACCCTTATAGCTGTTGGGATTCCCGAGTTCCTTAGAAAGGTAATTATGGGTGCTATATCTTCATCCTCTATGCAGATTTTACGGAATGGAGTTCCGTCTCAATCCTTTAAATATGTGAGGGGAACTAGACAAGACTGTCCGTTATCACCGTATTTTTTCGTCCTGTGTATGGAATGTTTAGGACATACTATTTGGTCTGAGATATCAACAAGAAGATGGCATCTGATTTGGATTTCTAGGATAGGGCCGTATTTATCTCATTTCTTTTTTGCTGACGATCTTGTGATCTTTGGTAAAGTAGAGATGGATAAGTTATTTTGTTAAAGGAAATTCTCAAATGCTTCTGTGATTTTTCTGGGCATAAGATCAGTGCAATGAAGAGTAACATTTATTTCTCTAAAGGTGTTGATAACAACTTATGTGACCGGATTAGTCAATTCTTTGGTTTTCAGAAGGTTCTTAATCTAGGAAAGTATTTGGGGGTGCCTCTCCTTCATGATCGAGTTACTAAAAACACTCTGAATTTTATAGTTGAAAAGTGAGGAGTAAACTTCAGAATTGGAAAGCCAGAAAACTGTCATTTGCGGGGCATGTCACTCTCGCCCAATCAATTCTTCTCACTATTTCGAACTACTTCATGCAGTCCTTGCTTGTTTCGAAAGGGGTTTGTGATGAGATTGAAAAAATTGCTAGACAGTTTATTTGGGGAGTATCTACTGGCCATCCTAAAAGTGCTTTAGTTGAATGGGAGTCCATTGGTGAACCTAGATGTAACAACCTAATTTTCAGTGGTATCGGGAATAGAGATTTGAGATCACTAAATCCGATGGGTGAGTTGAAAATTTAATAAATTAATACGTATGAGTCAAATGTGAATAGAAAAGCATTTTTGAATTAGTGAATTTGGTGATTTAAAAGAATTAATTAGGTAAATTGGGTCGAGAATGAGGCATCGAGACCTCGACATCATAAATCGAGCCATAAATATTTTTAGAAATATTTATGGAGTGTTGGTGAGGTAGTAATAAAATTTAGTTAGAAAATTTTGACGTTTGGGTGGTTAATTAAATAAAAAGGACTAAATTGAAAAGGGTGTAAAAGTTACTAAAAGAATTAAATAGCTCAATTGTCAAATGAGGAAGGACCTAAAGTGAAAATAAGCTCAAAGGAGTTATTTTGGGCTGCAATAGCTGAGAAAAATAAGGAAATGGGTGAAATAAGGGCAAAATTGGAAAATTGACAAAATTGGCTAAATAAAAATGGGACTAAATTGGAATATCTAGAATTCTCTTCATTTCTCTTCATATTCATCAGCTGAAAAACAGCCATGGAGGAGGATTCAAGCTGGTTTTCATACTCTAGCTTCATGTAAGTTTAATTCTTGCTTTCTCCTTGACATTTTTATGTTTTTGGACTTTTACAATTGGGTCCAACTTACTATTTCATTAGTTTGTGATTCCATGTCTAATTTTTGAAGTTGTTATGGATGAGTGCTGGAAGTATAGGATGATTTGGCATGGAATTAGAGCTTTAAATTGTTTATATTCTGATTTTATTGAAAGAATTGAATAGAAAGTGAATGTTTGGGACTTAATTGTAAAAGAGTTTGAATTTAGAGTTTTATGTGGAAATTATGAATCTCAATAGTTATGAAATAACTTATAATGTCTATAAAAAGTATTAATTGAGAAAATTATCTTAATTTATAGGTTAATTGAGCAAGGACTGAATTGTATGAATTGTGAAATTTGGGGTAAAATGAAAATCAACATTTTGCACTAAAACTGTTTTGGGCAGCAGCAGTAGTTTAACTTTGAAAAATCACAAAAAATTGTAGAAATCGAATTAGAGGATGAATAAAATATGAAATTAAAGCTTATTGAGTCTAGTTTCTTATAAAAGAAATTATGTAAGCAATGAAATTGTAAATCATGATATACAATAACTTTTGTGAGACAAGTTCAGAATGATTTCGGGTTCCCCTGTTCTGAATTTGGAAAATCATAAAAATTGGATAAAAATAATTAGAGGCTTAAATTTATATGTTTAGAATCCTGAATGAGTCTATTTTCAAGAGAAATAAACAAGGACATCATTCTAATCTTGTACGAGAAGATAATTATTTTTTAGTGAAGAAGGGTCGGAACTGTCAGACAGCAGAACAGGGGAGACTTCAATGAATAAACTGTATTAATTGGACCAACCAAAAATTATGAAATTTTTATGGTAAGAAGACATATGAGTCTAGTTTCTGGAAAAATTTATGGACCTTAATTTGGAGTTCTGTGGCTCAATATAAAAATAATTTAGTGACTATGACACAGATGGATAGCTTGAATATTCACGTAAGTAGATAGTGAAAATTATGGATAATGTTACCTACAAGTGTGTTGTTTATACTAAGGATGTGGTTGGAGAGGAGGAGGAGGAAAATATACAAAAATATATGAATGACTCGTGTATAAATTGATCACATGCCCAATTATAATCGATAAGTGTTGGATTAGAAATGATATAATGTTTTACTTGGTATATTTATTATGAAATTATGATTATCGTTATAATACAAAAATTGAACTTGTGAGTTTATATGGCTAAATTTTAGTGATTATTTGTTAATTTTATGAATTTCATGATGTGTTATTTCATATGTGTTGATGATAAATCGTGAATAATGTAAAAGCATGAAAATTGAATAAATGATCAAATTGAGCATTTCAGTTCAGTGACAAGATGAATTGAAGGAAAAGACCATGGTTGGACCATGGCAACAAGTGATAAGTGATAGCTTCGGCTGCACTTATCTGATCAAGGAAAAGTGAAAGTGATAAGTGATAGTTTCGGCTACACTTATCTGATCAATGACAAATGACAAGTGAAAAGTGGTAGCTTCAGCTACCTGATCAGTGAAAAGTGGTAGCTTCTGCTACCTGATCAGTGAAAAGTGGTAGTTCCGGCTACCTGATTAGTGAAAAGTGGTAGCTCCGGCTACTTGATCAGTGAAAAATGGTAGCTCCGGCTACCTGATCAGTGAATAGTGGTAGCTTCGGCTACAAGTGACAAGTGACAAGTGATTTCCGTATAAGACCATATCTGGGATATGGCATCGGTGTGATATATGCTACTGTATAAAACCATATCTGGGATATGGCATCAGTGAGATATGTGATTCGTGTAAGACCATAGCTGGGCTATGGTATCGATATATGAATATGTGTAAGACCATAGCTGGGCTATGGCATCATTATGTGAAGATGTGTAAGACCATAGTTGAACTATGGCATCGAGAAAACGAAGTACTCAATTTCGTAAGACGTTCACTAATTTGACAAAGTTTGGTAAGTGTTACATGGAATTATGTGATACAAGGAAGTACGAGTTGATAAGATACGAGTATAGAACTTGGTTGATAAATGAATTCATTTGTGATTATATAATTGATCATCTTGAATGTACTGTCCATATGTATTGATAATTCAAATGTTTTAATAAATAAAATTCCGATATGGAATAAATTGAACACGAGACAAATAATTATAAAATTGAACTCGAAATTCATGAAAATGACGGTTATTGATATATGGAGACATGAGACATTGATATATGAATATGGAAAATGTTTGATAAATGTGTTTATTCATAATTATGGAATTATATACCTCATGTGTACTATTTGCATAAAGATGATATTTCAAATACTTTGGTTATTTAAGCTTAAATAAGAAATAGTCTGAAATCAAGATAAGTTGTTATGAAAATATATTTAGATTACAGAGATATGGCTGATATATGTTGTATGATTACATAACGTGAAATTGTGTATATATATGAGAAATTGAATGAGAATTAAGCCTATAGACGTTTCTTGTTATTTATATGAAGTGTACTGACAAGGGTGATGAAGTTATAAACAGAGAGTTACACGGGTTGAAAACACGAGCGTGTGACTCTCCAAAGTGTGAAAATTTTCTAAGTGTTGCAAAAGTTTCATATGTTTACAGTTTGGTCCCGAACCACCCTGAATGTATGTTTTGGGCCCCGTAGGCCCATATAAGGGACGTTAAACATATGTATGAAAGTTTTTAATTTAGAAAAAGCTTTTATAGCTGGTTTTTTTTTACATGATTGATCATATTAAGTTTGGTAATGCCTCGTACCCTATTCTAGGCTCGGAATACAGGTAGAGGGTGTTACACTAGATCTCGTGGAGGACTTGGGTTTCGGTATCTGCATGACCAGAATATATTTTTCCTTATGAAAATTGGGTTTAATCTTGTTTCTCGAAAGGATGCTTTATGGGTTCATGTTCTTCGTTCGAAATATGGATGGAAGAATCATATTACTGATAACATTTGCAGGAGCAATTATTCTTATCTTTGCCGCTCCCTATCTAAGGTGTGACCACTTTTTCGAGAGAATCTCATATGGTCTATTGGTGACGGTGCAACAAGCCACGGCTAGAAAGATTCTTGGATTCCTGATGTTGGTCCTCTTCTTTCTTATGTCCCGACCTACTCTAGTCTTGATCTAGAGTGTTCATTGAGAGATTAGGTGTTCCCTGATGGTACTTGGAATCTGGATATGCTTCAGATATGGATACCTGAGGACATAATTAAGTGTATAGCTAGTATTCCTCCTCTTCATCCTGATGGGGGATTGGATAGAATTATCTGGGCTCGATCTGGTTCAAGGTCATTTTCTATTCGAAGTGCTTATTGGGCCTTTAAAGAGAGTTCCTGAAATACTAATGATGATGATTGGAAAGTCGTTTGGAAATATCAAGGCCCTCAAAGAGTTTGTCTTTTTCTATGGCTTATAGCCAAACAGAGGCTTCTTACAAATTCTGAACGATTTAGGAGAGGTTTTGGACAAAGTACTGCGTGTCTTCTTTGTGGGCACGACACTGAGGATATTCTGCATGTTCTCTGTGATTGCTCCATGGCTAAGAAAGCTTGGAGGCTCATTGTTCCCGCAGAGAAGCTTTCCAGGTTTTTTTTTTCTGATTCCCTTCAAATTTGGTTTTACACTAATCTTTGTTGTCATGATAAGTTGCAGGATAAGGAAGTTACCTGGTCGCGGCTTTTTGGGCTAGTTGCTTGGAGACTCTAAAAATATTTTCTTTTATGTTTTATTGTATTATAATTTATTTAAATTACTAATTAAATCTATTTGTGCTTAAGTTAGAGTTAATTTAGTGCTAGCCTCCATTGAGTACGATCCTCAGAGTACTTACGGACATCATTTATTTCATATCTTTTGTGCATAATTCTTACTCTGGATATTGGTGTAACACCCCCTAATCCCAAACCATTGCCGGAATAGGGTTACGAGGCGTTACCGAACATATTGGTTAATTTACAAAAAAATTTATGAATAACCAACAAATATATTAAAATTAAATCATTAAGTCTCTTTTATGAACCCTCGAGGCCTAAATCATGTATTATAAATGAATAGGGACTTATTCAAGTACTCCGAAAATTTTTCGAAATATAATAATAATAATTATTTTTTTAAAAAAATTTCAATATAACCCCTTTAGAAACATATAACCTTCCCTGCAATTTCAAATTTGCAACTAACTCAACACAACAACAACTCAACAAATACAATCTTCATCCAAATCATATTCGTCTTATAACAATATCACTAATCCTTATTTTATCTAACATTATATCCATTCATACTTTCAAGTAGTATTTAAACATCTTAATTAATTTCCATTCATATCATATATCAACTTATATTAATTTAACTAATATATTCATGAGTTGATACAAAACATAGTCACATCAGCTCCTATACATGCCATATAAACCATTTAAAGTATTTATAACAAAATCTACCGGAAAATCGAGATAGTGTGACTTGAGCATGATGATCCGATCCTCTGACCCTCCTGTTAATCTACAAAGAGCAATAAACATTACAGGTAAGCTAACTATAGCTTAGTAAGTTTGTCGGCTTAAACCATAAACCTTACCAATATTAGTTTCAAAAATTCAAATCATATGGACATTTCAAGTAAGTTACTTTCATCCTGTAAATCATAATCTCATTTTAAAAATAATTTACTTAATTGAGCTCAAAAATAATGATAACATTATTTACATTTCTTTTTCCACACGTTACAATTACGACTTACTGACTTGTCAATTTAAGGAACAACTTACGGATTTGAGTACATCGTGATCTGAAACCCGAAATCTAACTGAAGCACAAAAGTGCTAAACGGAAGCCCGAAGGCTAACTGAAGCACATAAGTGCTAAACGGAAGCCCGAAGGCTAACTGAAGCTCATCAGAGCTGAACTGAAACCCCAAAAGGGTTAACTGAAACTCATATGAGTTAACAGAAGCTCGTAAGAGCTAAACAGAAAGCAAACACGAGAGTTCGCAACAAATGCTAAATCTCGGTTTACTTGGGTAATTTACCGTCAATTCATCTTTTTCACCAAACGATCGTACTCATTTCCTGCGTTCCGTTCCTCTGAATTACTCAGTTCAATTTCGTAACTTTTGTACATGATTTAATTATTTTCAACAATTAACATACATAAATATTAATCACCATTCATAAAATAACATTGAAATTTAATAATTTAACCGTACGAACTTACCCGGAACAATTTGCAGTAGTTGTAGAGATTTCTTGAACTATTCCGGAATTTTCTCTTTTCCTCGTTTATCCTCAATTTCTTGATCTATAATATAAAATTTTCACTTATCAGTATTGACTTCACATTCATTCTATTTCACATCCTTAATGTTTATAACCCGCTTACAAGTAACATTATCTGCAATTTTACTATTTACCTATGTATATTCAATGCTGTCCATCCATGTCATAGTCACTAAATTATTTTTATCTTGAGCTACAGAACTCCAAATTAGGGTCCGCTAATTTTCACCGAAACTAGACTCACATATCTTCTTATCATAAAATTTTCAGAATTTTTGGTTTAGCCAATAATTACAATTTATTCTTTAAAGTCACCCCTGTTCTGCTGTCTGACAGTTCTAACCCTTCTTCACTAAAAATTAATTATCTCTTCATACAGAATTCGGATGATATTCCCGTTTGTTTCTTTTGAAAATAGACTCATTCATAATTCTGGACATATAAATTTAAGTCCCTAATTATTTTTATTCAATTTTTTTATGATTTTTAAAAGTCAGAACAGGGGAACTCGAATTCATTATGACCTTGTCTCACAAAATTAATTATATCTCATTATTTACAAATCCTTTGCTTACACCGTTTCTTTTATGAGAAACTAGACTCAATAAGCTTTAATTTCATATTTTTTTCATTTTCTAATTCTATTCCTACAATTTATGGTTATTTTTCAAAGTTAGTCTACTGCTGCTGTCCAAACTGTTTTAGTGCAAGCTGTTTATTACCATTTTCCCCTAAACTTTTAATAAATAACAATTTCATCCCTACTCAATTAGCCTCTCAATTGAGCTGATTTTTCTCAATTAACACTTTATTCTATCACCTTTAACTAGTTTACAACCTTTAGGAATCAAAATTTTAGAAATAGACTTTAATTCCACCACCTTTAACTAGTTTACAACCTTTAGGAATCAAAATTTTAGAAATAGACTTTAATTCCACACATTTTCACAATTAGGTCCTAAAAATCAATTTCCATTGAAATTACCTAATAGAATCATCTCATAAACAAATTAATGCTTTAATTTCATTCTATTTCATCATAAACTTACAGCACTCAACCATGGTGACTTTCAATTTCATCCATGAAATCAAAAACTAATGAATTTAATAGTAGGACCTAGTTGTAAAAGTCTTAGAAACACAAAAATTACAAGAAAAAGGCAAGGATTAACTCACTTGGTGCAAAAAATTATGAAATATCAGCTTAGAGAACCCTCCTATGGCATTTTTATCTGCTGAATTGAAGAGAAATAAAGAGAAATCTAGATATTTCCTATTTAGTCCCAGCTTTATTTAGTTAATTTTGCAATATTCCAATTTTTCCCCTAATTCATCAATTTTCCTGCTGATTTCAAACCCCTTGCCGTCCAGCCCAAATAGACCTTGGGTCTATTTCCCTTTTAAACCCTCTTTCTTTTATCATTTAAGCTATTTAATCATTTTCATAATTTTACATTTGTTACAATTTAGTCCTTTTTATTCAATTAACCATCGAAACTTTAAAATTTCTTGACGGAACTTTAATACTAACTTATTAACACTCCATAAATATTTATAAAAATATTTATGGCTCGTTTTAAAAATTTCAAACTCTCGATACCTTATTTTCGATTCTAATTTTTTTTAAATATTTATTTCTAGTACACTATTCGCTATTTCAAATTTTTTTCTAACTTCACATTTAACTTATATTCACTAAATTATTAATATTTTTCTACTCATTTGTCGGATTTAGTGATCTCGAATCACTGCTCCGACACCACTGAAAATTTAGGCTATTACAATTCTCCCTCTCTTAAGAAATTTCGTCCTCGAAATTTGTTACCTGAAAATAGGTTCTGATATTGTGCTTTCATTGATTCCTCTGTTTCCCAGGTTGCTTCCTCCACACCATGTCGATGCCACAACACTTTAACTAATGGTACCTTTTTATTCCGCAGCTCTTTAATTTCTCGAGCTAAAATCTTTACTGGTTCTTCTGAATAAGTCATATCTGACTGAAGCTGAATTTCTGTATGCGGAATCACATGTGAAGGGTCTAATCTATAACGTCTCAGCATAGACACATGGAATACATTATGAATCTTCTCAAGCTCTGGAGGTAAAGCTAACCGATATGCTACAGGGCCGACTCTTTCAATAATCTCGTATGGTCCAATAAATCTTGGACTTAGTTTTCCTTTTCTGCCAAATCGTAATACATTTTTCCACGGCGACACCTTTAAGAACACTTGATCACCCACATTAAACTCTATTTCTCTTCTTTTCAAGTCAGCATATGATTTCTGACGATCTGAAGCAGCTTTCAGACAATCTCGGATGATCCGAACCTTTCTTCAGTTTCTCGAATTAAATCGACCTCCACTAACTTGGATTCACTCAATTCTAACCAATGCAATGGAGTCTTACATTTTCTTCCATATAAAGCTTCAAATGGCGCCATCTTTATACTGGATTGATGACTATTGTTGTAAGCAAATTCGGCCAGTGGTAAATACTTTTTGTAACGTCTCCTAACCCTATACCTTCACCGGAACAGGGTTACGAGACATTACCAGTCAGTACAGTCCAATTCCGGTCATTAATTAAAATAAATATTCACACACATCCTAGTTTTAAGATGTCGTCCCTTTAATGGGCCCTCGCGGTCTAATATGAACAGTAAATTCAGTTCGGGACTAATTTAGAATCACTACGAATTTTTAGCAAATTTCAAAATTCATACTACATACCGTTGCCAACCATAATTTACTCATTTCATCAATACTTTTACAACCTAAATGACTCTCATTAAACATCCTGGGTACATGCCATTATCAATACTCAACATACTTTACCTTAATGAATTCGGGATCATCTTGGGATGCTGATTCAACGTACTATCTTTACTTAACCTGCACACGGAAACAAACCGTACGCTGAGTATGGTATACTCAGTGGTATTTCTATAATCCGAACATTTAATAATATAACAAACACTTAAGATCGTAATAACAATTACAATTATGCAATTATTTATTCATAGATAAATTTCAACTACTTACCATATAAATTTTATACAGTTCATATAATAAACACAATAACATAATTGTTCAATTCTTAAATAAATCCATTACTATTTACTCCATTCTTTCACTTACTATTCGGTATAGCTTTCCTCAATTTATTCACAATTCAATATCATTAAACTATATTCAACTATACACTTATCAATCATATTCCATTTTAATTCATTTCAATAACAGTCAATTTCATTTATATCGTATCAACTTACTATCCTTGATAGCTTTCAGTATATACATACGATTCATATATCTCAAATCACATTTCAATTCATCAAGTGGCATCATATATCATCAATTCGAACTCCAATCATTTCATGAACCTTTGGTTCATATTTTCAATTTCATATCTAAATTTTCAATTCTCAATTCAATTTCTCGTTTCATTTCAATAGCTTGATCAATCAAATTTATTCGATTTATCTTTCACTTATTTACCCCTATTAACAAAGCCGGACTTTGACGGATACACGGATTCCAACCCAAACACACCAGTACGACACATTATGCCTAAAACGGTACATAGTACCTGATCAGAGTACGACACATAAAGTGCCTAAAACGACACACGAGATGCCTGATACGACACACGAGGTGCCTGATACGACACACGAGGTGCCTGAAATACGACACATAAAGTGCCTGATCGATAAAGCCAGCAAATCCCGTACACTTCCAGATCTTATGGCATGCCAATTATATCCGACTCAGCCTGACTAGTTAATAGGGTATTTCATTCACTTTCTCAATTTAATAATTCTTTCATCAATATCTCATTCCGATAATTACACATATTTACCCATTTTCACAATTCATACAATTTCATTCAATTCAACAAATATATTTCAATTATGCACTTTAATTCATAATTCAATACAATTCAATTTACTTTTCAATACCAAATATTCAAATATCACAATCTCATATATTCATATCAATTTCCTCATATTTCCAATCAATATAATTTTTAATATAACATTCATTCAATATTCAAATTTCTACATAAGTCATATATATTATATAATTAAATCAATATAAATTCAATCAAAATAATTTCAATCAATATAAATTCAATAAATTCATCGCATACCAAAATCAATCCATTCCAATTATAAAACATCATAATTCTAACACTAACAATTGCCATATGTATATAAATATGACAAATAATAACTAAGTTCAGATTATAGAAATACAAACCGTAATTTTCGAGCTAACTCCCGTTGACTTTGTCTTGTCCTTTCTTAGCCAAGATTTCCGGTACCACATTGACTACGAAATTAATACAATTCATAATCATTAATACATTACTAATTCATATCTTGAGTTACAGAATTCTAAATTAAGATCCACTAATTTTTCCTGAAACTAGACTCACAAATCTTATTACAATAAAATTTTCAGAATTTTTGGTGTAGCCATTAAATACAGTTTATTCTTTAAATTCACCCCTATTCTGCTGTCTGACAGTTTCGTTCCTTCTTCACTAAAAATTAATTATCTCACAGTACAGAACTCGAATAATATTCCCGTTTATTTCTCCTGAAAATAGACTCATTATGGATTCTAAACACATAACTTTAAGCCTCTAATTATTTTTCTTCAATTTTTGGTGATTTTCCAAAGTCAGAACAGGGAAACCCGAATTCATTCTGACATTATCTCACAAAATTCATTATATCTCATAATTTACAACTCAATTGCTTATACTGTTTCTTCTATAAGAAACTAGACTCAATAAGCTTTAATTCCATATTTTATTCATCCTCTAATTCAATTTCTAAAATTTTTGGTAATTTTTTAAATATAGACTACTGCTGCTGTCCAAAATAGTCTTAGTACAAAATATTGATTTACTTTAATTTCAATTTAATCCTAACTAAATTCACTTACTTTTCTATCTTAATTCATACTTTATTTCTACTCATTTTTTTAACCAAACTTAGACATAATTATCTATTTTTCATCATAAAATCATAATTTTGAAATTATTTCAATTTAGTCCTTAAAGCATAAAACTTATGAATCACTTTACAATTCAATCCTTGTATCATTTTTAACTTGAATTTCTATCAATTTAGGCCTTAATTCATCATTTTATTTAACATGGACAACATCTAGAAATCTAATAACTTTCAAAATATCAACTTAATTTCATCAAAACTTTGTTCTAAAACTTCTAAAACATCAAAATTAAGTAAAAAGGGCTTGATTGACTTACCTATTAAAGCTTAAAGCTTCAAACCTTCAAACCTTCAATTTTCTCTTTTCTCTCTTTCTTTCTTTCTTTTTCTCCCTTGCTCTCTGTTTCGTTTCATTCTGTATCTATTTCCTTTCTTTTGTTTCTTTAGTTTATATAATATAATATAATATAATATAATATAATATAATATAATATAATATAATATAATTAAAACATAAAATATCTTTATTATATAATAATATAATAATATAATAATATATTAAACATAAAAAAAATCTTAGATTTTCTTCACGGTACACCGCCTCAATTTATACTTTTTGTATAATTTCCTTTTTAGTCCTTTTTATTTTCTTTTAATCTATAATTTAACTTTTACCCCTTATTCAATTTAGTCTTTTTTCTTAATTACTCTTAATTAAATTAAATTCACTTAATTAAACTCTAATTAACTACTCATTTTACTTCGTAAATATTTTTAATAAATATTTAGGAATCTATTTTTCAGAAACAGAGACCCGAAAATACACTTTTTCGGTAACGGTAAAATTCGGGTCATTACACTTTTCCCAACTACCACCAAACTCAAGTATACAACATCTTAACATGTCTTCCAAAATCTGAATTACCTGCTCTGATTGCCCATCAGTCTGAGGATGAAAAGCGGTATTAAAATTTAGCTTTGTGCCTAAAGCTTCTTGTAGTTTGCTCCAAAACCTCGATGTAAACCTTGGATCTCGATCCGTAATAATCGATGTTGGAACCCCATGTAACCTCACAATCTCAGGGATATACAATCCTGCTAACTTCTCCAGTGGAAAATCTGTTCTGACTGGAATAAAATGTGCTGATTTTGTCAATCTATCGACAATTATCCAGATTGAATCTTTCTTCTTCGGGGTCACAGGTAACCTGGATACAAAATCCATCGTAACATGTTCCCACTTCCATTCTGGAATCATAATAGGTTGTAATAAACCCGTTGGTACCTGATGTTCTGCTTTCACCTGTTGACATATTAAACACTTTGCTACAAACTCACAAATTTCCCTTTTCATACCAGGCCACCAATACATCTGTTTCAAATCACAATACATTTTTGTACTTCCAGGGTGAATAGAATACCTACTACTGTGAGCTTCAGAAAGAATATCATTTTTCAAGTCTGAATTATTTGGAACGCAAATTCTTTTACGATAGTATAACATACCATTCTCATCGATGTTATACTCTGAATCCTGCTTGTCTCGAGCTATTTGTTTCTTTAATACCAACTTTGAATCTTCATCTTGCAACTCCCGAATTCGTTGGAGAAACATAGGTTTGGCTTTCAATTCCGCTATTACAGATCCATCTTCACTAACAGACAAATAGGCATTCATTGACCGGAGTGTAAACAAAGATGATTTCTGACTGAGTGCGTCAGCAACTATATTAGCCTTCCCCGGATGATAATCGATAACAAGGTCATAATCTTTTAATAACTCAAGCCATTTTCTCTGTCTCAAATTCAACTCTTTCTGCGTCATCAAATACTTCAAACTTTTATGATTTGTATACACATAACATTTTTTACCATATAAATAATGTCTCCAAATTTTCAAAGCAAAAACAATTGCAGCCAACTCCAAATCATGCGTAGGATAATTTTTCTCGTGTGATTTTAGCTGCCGAGAAGCATAGGCCACCACTTTTCCCGACTGCATCAGCACACAACCTAAACCATTTAAAGATGCATCACTGTATACAACATATGGCACACCTGATTCTGGTTGAGTCAACACTGGAGCTTTTGTTAACATATTCTTCAACTAATCAAAACTTTGCTGGCATTCGTCAGACCACACAAACTCAACATTTTTCTATAGCAATCATGTCATAGGCGAAGCAATCATTGAAATTTTTTTAATAAAACGGCGATAATATCCAGCTAAATCCAGAAAACTTCGTACTTCTGTTACATTCCTTGGAGTTTTCCAATTTACCACTGCAGATACTTTATTTGGATCTACTCGAATCCCTTCGGCTGAAAAATGTGACCTAGAAATCTCACCTCATGAAGCCAAAATTCACATTTACTAAATTTTGCATATAATTGCTTTTCTCGCAAAGTTTGTAACACTATCCTTAAATGTTGAGCATGCTCGGGTTCTGTCTTTGAATAGATCAGTATATCATCAATAAACACAACTACAAATCTATCCAAATAAGGCTGAAAAATCTGATTCATTAAGTCCATAAATGCAGCAGGGGCATTAGTTAAACCAAAAGGCATTACCAAAAACTCGTAATGACCATACCGAGTTCTGAAGGCAGTTTTCGACACATCACATTCTTTAACTTTCAGTTGATAATATCCGGATTGAAGATCTATCTTTGAAAACACAGCAGCACCTTTCAACTGATCAAACAAATCATCAATGCGAGGCAAATGATATTTATTTTTAATTGTAACCCTGTTTAGCTGTCTGTAGTCTATGCACAGTCTTAGAGATCCGTCTTTCTTTTTCACGAACAAAACTGGTGCACCCCAAGGTGACATACTCGGTCTAATAAACCCTTTGTCTAGTAATTCCTGCAACTATGTCTTCAGCTCTTTTAACTCAACTGGTGCCATACGGTATGGCGTTATTGATATAGGAGCTGTCCCCGGTACTACATCAATCACAAATTCAACTTCCGATCTGGTGGTAAACCCGGTAATTCTTCAGGAAATACGTCAGGAAATTCATTAACAACCGACAACTGTTCTAGTTTTGGTTCAGATCCTTGAGTATCAAGGATATAAGCTAAAAATACTTCATTACCCTTCCGCATTAACCTCTGAGCCGAAAAAGCTGAAATAATTTTAACAACATCATTTGAATTCTCAGGCTCAACAGAAAGTATATCACCTGTCCGACATTTCAAACTGATCCGCTTCTCACGAAAATTTACCACAGCATCATATTTTGTCAACCAATCCATTCCTAATATAACATCAAATTCCCGAAAGGGTAGCAACATTAAATCAGCAGGGAACTCACAGCCTTTTATTTTCAGTGGACAATTTCGACACACTAAATTTACTATCACCTTTTGTCCTAACGGATTAGTAACTTGAATTCATATTCAGTTGGTTCAACAGAGAATTTCCTTTCTAATGCTAATACTGTGCAAATATAAGAATGTGTAGACCCTGGGTCAATTAATGCATATACAATAACATCAAAGAGATAGAAAGTACCAGCAATAACATCTGGAGTCGTGGCTTCTTCTCTAGCTCGGATGACGTATGTACGTGCTGGTGCTCTAACCTCTGACCGAGCAACAGAATCTTTTGCACTCGAGCGAGTAGCTCTTGCAGCACTACTTTGACTCGTACGTTTACTTCTCTGAGAAGTAGTCATCTGTTTCTCCTTCTTTTCTTCTTCATCTTTTTGTAACAGAGGATAATTCCGGATAAAATGATCAGTGGCTCCACATTTGTAGCAAGCTCCTGTTTTACCTCTACATTCACCCAAGTGGTATTTTCCACAGTGTTGACATTTAGACCTGGGAGTATTTTGTACACTGGCTTCACTAGCAATTGATCTGATTGATATTCCACGATCAGATTGAGTTACTCTAGTCTTCGATCGTTCAGGTACCGATGTAGCTCTAATGGAATCCTCCTTAAACTTTTTAATCGGAAATGCTGAAAATGTTTTGGAGGAGCTTCTTTTATAAGATTCTTTATTTCTTCTTTCTCGTTGCATCTTTCTGTTGTACACTTCTTCCATTTTCTGAGCTCGATCGGATAAAACCACAAATTCTCGAATTTCTGTACCGCCTATCATCATTCTGATTTCATCATTCAGACCTTCTTCAAATCGAACACACATGTCTTCTTCTGTAGGAACAATCTCTCGAGCATATCTGCTAAGGTATACAAACTCCCTCTCATATTCAGCTACTGTCCGATTTCCCTGTTGAAGATCAAGAAATTCTCTCTTTTTCTTTTCTAAATATCTTTTACCAACATATTTCTTTTTAAACTCAGCTTGGAAAAATTCCCAAGTAAGTTTATCGGCTGGTACCACAGCTTCTATTGTCTCCCACCAGTGATATGCTTCTTCTTTTAACAAGGAAACATTACACCTTAAATAGTCATATGGAGAACAAGTCATTTCTTTAAAAACTCTTATCGTGCTATGCAACCAATACTCAGCTTTTATTGGATCATCATCTGACCTGCCCCGAAATTCTTCAGCCCCAAATTTTTTGAGTTTTTCTACCGAAGTTCTCTTACTTGATTCAGTTGCCGGAGGAGGAGGTGGAGGAGCAACCGAGGATACCACTGGTGGTACTTTAGGGGGAGGAGGTTGCTGGGTCTGATTCCTTTCCTGCATCCTCTCATTATACCACTGATTCATTACTCCAATAATCATGTTTCTAAGTTCTTGTTCTCGCATCAAGGAAATTGGAACATCGCTACTTATCCCTTGTTCAGATGTCTGTACTCTACTATTTGCTTCTTCCTGTATGTTCAGGTCTATCCGACATCTTTACAATCTATAAAAAAAACAAGGGTTAAATCGGATCATACACATCACACTATCACAGATTTATATGGCATGTATTTCTAAACATTTTACGTATCATGTCTATTCCGAGAATAGACTAAAACGGGCTCTGATACCAATAAATATAACACCCCCTAATCCCAAACCGTCGCCGGAATAAGGTTACGAGACGTTACCGAACATATTGGTTAATTTACAAAACAATTTATGAATAAACAACAAATATATTAAAATTAAATCATTAAGTCTCTTTTATGAACCATCGAGGCATAAATCATGTATTATAAATGAATAGGGACTTATTCAAGTACTCCGAAAAATTTTTGTAATATAACAATAATTTTTTAAAAAAAAATTCAATATAACCCCTTTAGAAACATATAACCTTCCCTGCAATTTCAAATTTGCAACTAACTCAACACAACAACAACTCAACAAATACAATCTTCATCCAAATCATATTCGTCTTATAACAATATCACTAATCCTTATTTTATCTAACATTATATCCATTCATACTTTCAAGTAGTATTTAAACATCTTAATTAATTTCCATTCATATCATATATCAACTTATATTAATTTAACTAATATATTCATGAGTTGATACAAAACATAGTCACATCAGCTCCTATACATGCCATATAAACCATTTAAAGTATTTATAACAAAATCTACCGGAAAATCGAGATAGTGTGACTTGAGCATGATGATCCGATCCTCTGACCCTCCTGTTAATCTACAAAGAGCAATAAACATTACAGGTAAGCTAACTATAGCTTAGTAAGTTCGTCGGTTTAAACCATAAACCTTACCAATATTAGTTTCAAAAATTCAAATCATATGGACATTTCAAGTAAGTTACTTTCATCCTGTAAATCATAATCTCATTTTAAAAATAATTTACTTAATTGAGCTCAAAAATAATGATAACATTATTTACATTTCTTTTTCCACACGTTACAATTACGACTTACTGACTTGTCAATTTAAGGAACGACTTACGGATTTGAGTACATCGTGATCTGAAACCCGAAATCTAACTGAAGCACAAAAGTGCTAAACGGAAGCCCGAAGGCTAACTGAAGCACATAAGTGCTAAACGGAAGCCCGAATGCTAACTGAAGCTCATCAGAGCTGAACTGAAACCCCAAAAGGGTTAACTGAAACTCATATGAGTTAATGGAAACTCGTAAGAGCTAAACAGAAAGCAAACACGAGAGTTCGCAACAAATGCTGAATCTCGGTTTACTTGGGTAATTTACCGTCAATTCATCTTTTTCACCAAACGATCATACTCATTTCCTGCGTTCCGTTCCTCCGAATTACTCAGTTCAATTTCGTAACTTTTGTACATGATTTAATTATTTTCAACAATTAACATACATAAATATTAATCACCATTCATAAAATAACATTGAAATTTAATAATTTAATTGTACGAACTTACCCGGAACAATTTGTAGTAGTTGTAGAGATTTCTTGAACTATTCCGGAATTTTCTCTTTTCCTCGTTTATCCTCAATTTCTTGATCTATAATATAAAATTTTCACTTATCAGTATTGACTTCACATTCATTCTATTTCACATCCTTAATGTTTATAACCCGCTTACAAGTAACATTATCTGCAATTTTACTATTTACCTATGTATATTCAATGCTGTCCATCCATGTCATAGTTACTAAATTATTTTTATCTTGAGCTACAGAACTCCAAATTAGGATCCGCTAATTTTTACTGAAACTAGACTCACATATATTCTTAACATAAAATTTTTAGAATTTTTGGTTTAGCCAATAATTACAGTTTATTCTTTAAAGTCACCCCTGTTCTGCTGTCTGACAGCTCTAACTCTTCTTCACTAAAAATTAATTATCTCTTCATACAGAATTCGGATGATATTTCCGTTTGTTTCTTTTGAAAATAGACTCATTCATAATTCTGGACATATAAATTTAAGTCCCTAATTATTTTTATTCAATTTTTTATGATTTTTCAAAGTCAGAACAGGGGAACTCGAATTCATTATGACCTTGTCTCACAAAATTAATTATATCTCATGATTTACAAATCCTTTGCTTACACTGTTTCTTTTATGAGAAACTAGACTCAATAAGATTTAATTTAATATTTTGTTCATCTTCTAATTCGATTCCTACAATTTATGGTGATTTTTCAAAGTTAGTCTACTGCTGCTGTCCAAACTGTTTTAGTGCAAGCTTTTTATTACCATTTTTCCCCTAAGCTTTTAATAAATAACAATTTCGTCCCTACTCAATTAGCCTCTCAATTGAGCTGATTTTTCTCAATTAACACTTTATTCTATCACCTTTAACTAGTTTACAACCTTTAGGAATCAAAATTTCAGAAATAGACTTTAATTCCAAACATTTTCACAATTAGGTCCTAAAAATCAATTTCCATTGAAATTACCTAATAGAATCATCTCATAAACAAATTAATGTTTTAATTTCATTCTATTTCATCATAAACTTACAGCACTCAACCATGGTGACTTTCAATTTCATCCATGAAATCAAAAACTAATGAATTTAATAGGAGGACCTAGTTGTAAAAGTCTTAGAAACACAAAAATTACAAGAAAAAGGCAAGGATTAACTCACTTGGTGCAAAAATTATAAATACCAGTTTATAGAACCCTCCTATGGCGTTTTTAGCTGCTGAATTGAAGAGAAATGAAGAGAAATCTAGATATTTCCTATTTAGTCCTAGCTTTATTTAGTTAATTTTGCAATATTCCAATTTTTCCCTTAATTCATCAATTTTCCTGCTGATTTCAAACCCCTTGCCGTCCAGCCCAAATAGACCTTGGGTCTATTTTCCTTTTAAACCCTCTTTCTTTTATCATTTAAGCTATTTAATCATTCTTCATAATTTTACATTTGTTACAATTTAGTCCTTTTTATTCAATTAACCATCGAAACTTTAAAATTTCTTGACGAAACTTTAAGACGGAACTTTAATACTAACTTATTAACACTCCATAAATATTTATAAAATTATTTATGGCTCGTTTTAAAAATTTCAAACTCTCCATACCTCATTTTCGATTCTAATTTTTTTTTAATATTTATTTCTAGTACACTATTCGCTATTTCAAAAATTTTCCTAACTTCACATTTAACTTATATTCACTAAATTATTAATATTTTTCTACTCATTTGTCGGATTTAGTGATCTCGAATCACTGTTCCGACACCACTGAAAATTTAGGCTATTACAATTGGTATGTCTAGAGGCGGTCAATTGGCAAGGGAGTTAGTGAAATATGAATTAAGGTGGAGATTTGTGAAAATATGCCTCGCATTTCGACCAAAACAGCAAGTGACATCACAATAAGAGAATACTCCTCGTTCCGACAAGTAGTCGACTCACGGTGAGAATAAGATTTTCGTCTCAACGACGTAAACGTGTTCCTCAAGTTTTTCGGTTTTATTCTCCCAGTTAAACTCTAGTTTAGTTTCCCACTTGAACTTTTATTAACTTAGGGATATTCTACTCATATATGCTAAGAATTTCAGCCTATAAATAAGAATTAGTTACTCTAGATTTACATAACATAAATATTTAGATTGAGAGAATTCTGTTAATTGTTTTAGAGGGTTTTTCTTTCGAGGTTTTGGGTTTTTGTTTTGATTCTCTCTTATCTTGTACTATTCTATATTGCAAATAGAGAAGACCATACAACAACGATTTTAACAGTCTAGTGACTTAAATGAAAACTTTCGAATAATTCAATGATCGTTTTACAACTCTTTGAATTTGAATGACCAAAATGTAAACTTACAAATAGTTTAATAACTTTGAGTGGAGTTTACCCAAAATTTTATAATCCAAATTAACTCCACCTAAAACCAATAATGACCGGTCCAATTTTATAATCCAAATCATAGCAGGCCAATATTCAGAGCTGGTGAGTCCGAGGCCCAACTTTAAGCGGAAAAGAAAACTCTCTTTGTTTTGGTTTCCTCTTTCTTTAAACTTTCTCAGTTCCTGATATCTCCGCTCAGAGAAGCAAGCTAGAGATCCCAAACAATGGCACCAGAACCAGAAGACGAGATCAAGGACGAGAAAAATCCCCGACCTCTTGATGAAGACGATATTGCGCTTCTCAAAACCTATGTAATTTTAACTTATTTCTCTCCTTTTACTTTTTTTTTTACTTTCCGATTTTGAATCTTTGATTTGTTTTTCTTTTTTCTCTCAACATGTTGTCTATAGGAGTTTGGTTCTAGTTCTTTATTTTTTTTTATAGTAATTGGTTGAGATGTGCTGATAGCATCAACCTCCAATTTCTAGGGTTTATGAAATTTTTTTTATATAGTTTACGACCTGATAATATTTATACTCCATTTTTTTAGGCTGCGCTGATATTCTTGGGCAACTAAAAAGCAAATTTGCTTTCGTTTTTTTGCAGGGGTTAGGGCCTTATTCAACGAGCATAAAGAAAGTTGAGAAGGAGATTAAGGAAATGGCAAAGAAAGTAAATGACTTATGCGGTATGTGTTTTACCCTTTTTTCCAGTGCTTGTGTTGTTGTGTTAGGACGCTGTTAGTTGGCTGCATTTGTATTATTTGGTTTAAACATGATATTGAGGGTTCTATTTGGCTACTTTTGTTGTAGGGTGCTAAATAAAGAGTAAGTATTAACTTTGTTTTTGATAATTTTTACAGCATAGGATGCAATAAGACATTACATGTGTGCGTTATATGCATCTTTATAAAAAAAAAAAAGTAAAGGGGGAAAAGCAAATTATTAATGTGACATATAGTTTATATTGTCACATAAAAATTTTGCATAAAGGATTGTGGTCTATGGAGAATAAGCTAGCTTCAGGTAGTAACATACCTGCTTGTCCCTAGATTCGATAGATTCCAGTATCTGGCCAATGTTCACTAGGAGAAGCTATCCCTATAGCATGCAAATTCAGCATCATCACCTTCATGCACTCTCTCTAATATTGTAGTGTTTTCCTGATTTTCAGCTGCTAACATATTATTACATCAGTGTGTTTAGCAGCTGTGGCTGTCATATTGAAAAATTGAATTATATCCAATGATTATGGTTCCTCAAGTTATTATTTGTTGGCCACTATTCACTAATTGTTTGCGGAATAGGTCTATTCTTAATTTATTCATGTCTTTATGCTGGTATACTTTGCAAAATAGGCATCAAGGAGTCAGACACGGGATTAGCTGCACCCAGCCAATGGGATCTTGTCTCAGATAAGCAAATGATGCAGGAGGAGCAACCGCTTCAGGTATTGTTTTTGACTAAAATGGGTTTCCATAAAACAGTGTATTTCTGTTCTTTTTATTGTGTTATTGACTATAGTTTCATCCAGGTGGCAAGATGCACAAAGATAATTAATCCAAATACAGAAGATGCCAAATACGTTATCAATGTTAAGCAAATTGCCAAGGTATGTACCATTAAGTCCCTGAGCTTAACGTTTGCCAGTCTGATGATTTTTTTTTTAATATTCTTTTAAAAGAAGCCAATCTGATGATTAAACATACTGTTTCTATTGTGAAAATAGTTTCTTTTTCAGAAGAATAGACATTAAAATTTTTTGGTCTGATATGCATATGGGTTCTAACTGCAGTTTGTTGTTGGCCTTGGTGACAAAGTCTCACCAACTGATATAGAAGAAGGCATGCGGGTGGGGTAAGTTTTAAGTTTCTTATAAGATTGCTGCCTTCATTTGTTGTCTTCAGAATATTTTTCTGTAGGTGTTTGCTTGCAATTCAGTTAGAATATATAACTTATTTGTTTTTGCCACTATTATGGGGAGTATGGAAAACCCTAAGAACTTGCCAAACCAAGAACTGCGATCAGGGCAATGATCAGTCAGTTTGTTGTCACCTGGTATAACTGTTTGGTTGTTTGGTCGACTTTGTGATACATCCACATCATTTTGTAGAATGGACGAGTGTAGGTTTTACTAGAAATAGTAGTGGCATTGGAATGTGTTATGATATTTTTCATTCTTTCCTTTATTTATTTTTTCATGGAAGCCAATCATGTTTTTACATCCTTGTATGTTCTTTTCTTTTATTGTGAATTAGCTTCTTATCTCTTCATCATTGTTCTGCATTTGCAGGGTTGATCGCAACAAATATCAGATACAGATTCCTTTGCCTCCAAAAATTGACCCAAGTGTCACCATGATGACCGTGGAGGAGAAACCAGACGTGACATATAATGATGTTGGTGGATGCAAGGAGCAGATTGAAAAGATGCGTGAAGTATGTATGACACCTTTTAATTTGTACATGCACACACCGAAAAACTGAAGCCTTTCTACTATTCCTTGTACGGTTATAGTAAGTTAAGGTTTGAGGCTAACGCGCATATGTTGATGAATTTTGTTCTTTTAGGTTGTTGAGCTACCGATGCTTCATCCTGAGAAATTTGTCAAGCTCGGGATTGATCCTCCTAAGGGTGTTCTTTGCTATGGTCCTCCTGGAACTGGTAAGACACTTCTTGCGAGGGCTGTTGCAAACAGAACTGATGCTTGCTTCATTCGTGTTATTGGAAGTGAGCTTGTTCAAAAATACGTGGGCGAAGGAGCTAGAATGGTTCGAGAACTGTTTCAGGTTATAAGCTGCTAAAAAATTGTTGTTTTTCTCTTGGAGTTGTTCTATAATACTTTTGTTCATTTTGACATTGTTGAATACTGCAGATGGCACGTTCAAAGAAAGCATGCATTGTGTTCTTTGATGAAGTTGATGCCATTGGGGGTGCACGTTTTGATGATGGTGTGGGTGGAGACAATGAGGTTCAGCGTACCATGCTTGAAATTGTCAACCAGCTTGATGGCTTTGATGCTCGTGGAAACATCAAAGTCCTGATGGCAACAAACAGGTTAAACTTACTACCAATAATTTCAACTCATTATATCTAGTTCTGTTTTGCGAAGCAACGCATCATTTTTTTTCCCTTTAAGCCATCCCAACCTGAAGATAATGTTCATGAAAGGTTTTATTTTGATTTATTCTATGAAATATATATTTTTGTTGATACAATATTCTATAAAGTATTTGAATCGTGCACGGGCGATGCTTATGCATTTGTGGTCCTTAATTTTTGTGCATTTTCCAGGCCGGACACTCTTGATCCTGCATTATTACGTCCTGGACGATTAGATCGTAAGGTTGAGTTTGGTCTCCCTGATTTGGAGAGTCGAACACAGATATTTAAAATTCATACAAGAACGATGAACTGTGAACGTGATATTAGATTTGAACTTTTAGCCCGACTTTGCCCAAATTCTACTGGTAAAAGTCTTCTTGTTTATTGTTTTAGACATGCTCCACTTTGTCTTGTCTTGATATTTGTGATTTTTTTTTTATTTGCAGGGGCCGACATAAGAAGTGTGTGCACAGAGGCTGGAATGTATGCTATTCGGGCTCGAAGAAAAACAGTGACAGAGAAAGATTTCCTAGATGCGGTGAACAAGGTCATCAAGGGATATCAAAAGTTTAGTGCAACCCCAAAATACATGGTTTACAATTAACCCAAAATTTGGTGCCACTCTCAACTCGTAAAACACATGTCTGTGGTTCTATCTTGTTCAATTGTATCGGATTTAGATATTGTCAATGCTGCTTCCCTGGATTTGTTTTCATAGTTGCCTATACTTTTGATGTTTGATGCTTAATTTGTTGCAATTTCATTTCTTCTCTCGTTTTTGTAATGACTACTCCCCTTGAAAAGCTACCCTACTTGGGGGATGAATCCAAACAAAGAACAGAATTAAAAGGCATTTATGGCGGTTTATTTACTACTATTTTTTTAAAAAGTATATTTATCTGCGTGTATGGATATAAGTAATTTTTAAAGAGGGATTTAATTAGGTTGGGTCACCTGTTATTTGGGTAAAATTTAAAATTTATTTTTTATATGGGTCAGTCTTATGTAATTTTTTTTTTGGCTTGAATCCAGGTCTGAATATATATATAAAAAGTAATTATATTAATTATATATGTTTATATTAATTCAATAATCTAATAACAATTAAATTTTTTTCCCTAAATTTAAAAATAACTCATTCATCTAAATAATTTTATCTAAAATATAAATTTTAAAAATTATATTTAGTAGAATAAAATATTTATTATATTTATATGTTTTTTAATATAATAATTATTTATTATATTTATGATAGTGTTTTTTATAAATACTTTTTTAATGTATTTTTATGCTAGAAAATTTTTGTTTTAGTCTTTTTTTGGATACATTTAGTGTATTATATTTAAAAAAATTATTTTTAAATAAAAAAATTAATGTAAAAAAAAAATCAACTATGGGTAAACTTAATTGAATTTGAGTTTACTTTTCTTAAAATAGGTCGGACTTGGATAAAAAAAGTAAAGTCATTTTTCAAGCCAACTTGATTCATGAGCTTGAAAAATTAATTTAGACATTTTGCCTGAACTTAGATTTGTATCCGACCTGATTAATGAACACTTTTAGATTCAATATGTTAAATATTCAAAATTTAAGTAAAGCATTTAATACTACTTTCTTTTTATTAGTATAGCTACCGTCAAATAAAAGGTATTTCGCCTGAAAAGCATTTATTATTATGTAAATAAATTATTTGGCCAAAAAAAATGTAAATAAAATATGATGCTTAATATGATTATTTTAATTTTGAAAAAAAATTAATTTAAACGTCTAGATTCTGAATTAGAACAGTAAGCATTTGAACAGTTAAATTTGTTGTTTCCTTTTCAATTTTACAGTGTACCTATAGATTTTCTCTTATAATTCGAAAGAAATTTAAAAACTTTGTTAAATGTTTGTACTGCGCTTTAATTGAGTGAAATTGTACCACGAGAGTAATAATCGCACTTTTGTAATTGTAATGAATTATAATTTCCTATACATGTGTGATTCACATATTATAATTACATAATAGTTTTTCGCCTTATATTTGATAATATAAATTATAATTATACAATTACATAATTTATATTTTTAAAATATCAATTATTATAAAAAATATTAATATGATAAAAATAATTTTTAAAAAAGTAACAAAAAATTAAAATCAAATCATTATATTTATTATATAATGATTATAAATAAAAACAATAAACATCGTATGCAATTTTATCTAATTGTTTTAATGTATATTTATCGTACTATTCTCTCTTTAATATTTAATATATTTCTCTTATCATCATTTGTTAGTTCTTGATCGAGTTCATCATCATTTGAATTTGCATAATTAAGATTATCGAGATCTCCTTCTTTCATTTACTGTTTGAAATATGAATTATATCAATTCCACATATGATTGAGGTTATAAAATATGCAACATGCTAGTACAACCCAGCTTTTTTATTTTTATTTTTTATGATACTAAGATGATGTTAAGATATAAAATATTTTTTAGAACACCAAATGTCTTCTTGATCACATTTTGAAGCCCTAAATGTTTCAAATTAAAGAGTTTGTGAGTCGCTTATGGTATTTGTGTTTGACACCATTCTCTCAAATGGTATCATATCTCACAATATAGTGCAAGAAAACATTTTCTATTTGCATAATTAGCATTAACCTTGTAATATTTAGGTTCACAATCACAGCCTAAATAGTTAGTAGCTTTAATTATAAAAACTTATATAAACTTTAATTTGGAGAAAGACTTACAATAAGTTATATCTTTTTTTTTATAATATGTAACGACCTGATAGTCATGGGTATCGAAATGTGTATTCTCGGGTCTCCATTTTCGTAAAATGGATTCGTAAATGTTTATTAAAAATATTTATGAAGCTAGTTGTGTGGTTAATTAGGTTTTGACTAGATGAATTAGTTTGAATTAAGGGTAATTAGGTGTAAGGATTAAATTGAATATAGGGAGAAAGTTAAATTATAGATTAGAGAAAAGAGAAGGAACTAAATAAGAATTAAGCCAAAAGTTGACAAGTGAATGGTGATGGTGATGGTGATGTTATGTGTGTAAATAATATACATATATCTGTAACAATTATATATTTACTTATTATTTAAGTAATCATTATTATATTATTATATTATTATATTATATTAGTATAATAAATTAAATGAATAAAACAAATAAATAAAGAAATGAAAATAGAAAATGGAATAGAAAAAGAACAGAATAGAAAACGAACAGGAGAGAAGGGAGAAAAGAAAGATGAGGAAAAAAGAGAGAGGAGAAATTAAAGGATTTCAAGGTTCAAGCTCAAATTGGTTAGTTAATTTAATTTCTTTTCTTGTAATTTTTATATTTTTTAAATTTTAGTATTAAATACTATTTAATCTATGTTGAAATTTTACAAAATATTGAATTTTTAGATGTTGTTTATGTTGAAAAATTTAAGTATTTGGATTAAATTGATAGAATTTTAAGTTAGAAACGAAAAAGGGATTGAATTGTGAAATAAATTTTAAAATTTGAATATTAGAGACTAAATAGAGAAATTTTGAAATTTAGGGATTTAAGTGAAATTAGAGAGTTAAATTTAGTCTAAAGTAGAAATTGAATGGAAATATGGAGAAATAAAATTGTCTCGGTTTAGGGACTACATTAGATTTAGGCAAAAGTTGAATAAAAATTGAAATATTCAATGTGAAATTGTGTTGTATTGATTATTTTTAATTGTTTAATTTTCGTAGTTAATGTGGTGCCGGAGACCTTGGCTAAGAAAGGAAAATATAAAGTTAACGAGGGGTAGCTCAAAAATTTCTTGCTCTTTAAATCCATCTTTTTAAATACTTAAGCTATTTAATCACATCTCACAAATTTTGCACTTAGTTCAATTTAGTCCTTTTCACCTAATTAATTACCGAAACCTTAAAATTTCTTGACGAAACTTTAATACTAACTTATTTACACTCCATAAATATTTCTAAAAATATTTATGGCTCGGTTTATGAATTCGAGGTCTCAATACCTCGTTTTTATTCCGTTTTATCTACAACTTCCTATACTACATAATTTCATTTAATATCCAAATGACCAAAATGCCCTTACTACTAAACTTTCCAAAAATTCCATCCATGTCCAATTTTTGTCCATAGACTTACAAATTGGTCAAATTGCTCTGTAAGGACCTCTAATTAATAATCTAATTCAATTTTATGCAAAATGCTTCTAGAACACAAGTTTTGCAAGTTATTCAATTTAGTCCCTAATTTCAAATTAAGCACTTTATGCATAGAATTTCTTCATGAAATTTTCACACAATCATGCAATCATATCATATCATAGACCTCAAAACAATTATAAAAAAAATTCTTTCTATCTCAGATTTGTGGTCTCGAAACCACTATTCCGACTAGGCCCAAAATTAGGATATTACAACTCTCCCCCCCTTTAGGGATTTTCGTCCCCGAAAATCTTACCAGAAAAGTGGTATTCACTTTTAATCTCATATTCGGTGCCAAAGAACTTTCACTTAGGCAGTGCCATGTGCCTCCAATATATCTCTTTTAATTTCTCATATATTCTGAAAGCTTACGGACTCATTTCTTAATTGTTCTTAAATTTTCAACCCTTCTCAGTTTCCTATGATATCATGACATAAAACCCGTATCTCAACTTGATTTAATGGAGACCGGAATTCCAAGATAGAGAAACCCAGAATAAAGAAATCCAGAATAAAGAGATCCAGGATAAAGAAACCCAAGATACGATACTATGCCGGAGAATCGAAAACCAAACTCATAGAGAAAATACAGAATACCCCGATAATTCTTCAAAGAAAGAAAGTCCAAAAGAAAACTTCATTTAATCCCACTAGAATCAAATATAACAAGAACAATATATCTTCCCATACATATATATCAGATGAAGCATCAAGTAGAAGAAACAGAATCATAATATCATACGTATTCTCTTATCAATTCTTATCAGACAAAATGAAATAGAATACCCGATGAAATAGAGCAATATAAATTATAAACCAGTTAGACTACCGATGCTTTCATCCAACACCAGGATTAAAAGACATTCCCATATAACAAAAATTTCTTTAGAAGATCAATAGCCATAGAAATATTTTTTGAGAACGGGTAAACACATAGAACATCTCGAAAGAGGCTGCTAAATCTGTCCAGTCATAAGTATCACACTCAGATAGTTCACATTTCAAATATCATTTCCCTAACTAGTTCTGCCGTCACAAATTTCATATTAAACCATTCACTAAAGAAGGCCAGTTCTGAATAAATTTCGATTTACTCTTTTCTCGACCTTGCACCTGAGTAATTCGATTTACCAAAGAGAATTCCTTCTCTAATTGGGACAGTGCATAACTCCAATAATCTTTACATCAATCCGATACTTTACTGTCTCGGACTTTACTTATCAGCTCATTTTCAATCTCTGATCATACTTATAATTATTCTATCACTGAACTCTTTGGGTTCTCAACTGGAAACTTATTCATTACAAATCTCATGAAATTCCATTATAAGTACCACTCCGGTAAGGGGGAGGGGTTGTAGGACCTCTGACTCGACTTTCTTATACATACACATATGACACAACTTCCATCATCATAGCAACATTATCAAAATCATGTCATTCATTCAGGCAATGCAACATTCATGTTGGCTTACACAAATTTTCCTGTTGTCCCATTTAGACAATATACTTATGCATACATTCTATGTTTTCTAGATAGCTTTACTTATCCATTCATTTAATTAAATTAATTCATGCTCTTGACATCATATAAGGCCAAACAAACATAGATATTTGCATCACAATCACAACTTTCATTTCGTGCATCATCATGTACATATCATTACAATCATATAATTCAGTCCAACAATTTAACATAGATAAGTTCATTTCATTATAATCCTTTATCTCATAAAAATTATATATCATTAACATTCATCAACATTCAACGTCCAATCAAGACCAGGACATTTTCATTTGTATCATGATATTATGACCTTTATTCATACCTCTATTACTTTCTATTTATTCCGTTCATCTTATCAAGTAAGCCACATACACTACATCATATGAGCATTAAGCAAATATGGATATTTATCACAATATGAACTTTCATCTCACATATTATCACATATGTATCATAAACTTTTATTCATACTTTTCTGAACCGAGACTTATCATAATCATAACTTTACTCAAATACCTTCACATAATATTGAACATGGTCAGCGCAGCTCGGTTGGAGAGTACCCTATCTAAATAAGACGGTACTTATACGCGTCGGAAGACATCACACTATCACAGATCAGTGGCATGGCATGTATAACTAAACTTTTACACATGCTAAGTTAGTCCGAGAACCCACTAAACCTGCTCTGATACCAATAAATGTAACGCCCCCTTACCCGAGACCGTCGCCGGAGTCGAGCACGAGGCATTACTAAACTTATTTGAGCACTTAAACAAATTCGGACAAGCTGTCCAACTGCGTCATAGTTTCTTAAAAATTCATATCTCGAGTTCCGAAACTCGAAATCAAATTCCGTAAATTTTTCCTTAAACTAGACTCATATATCTATCTACTAATTTTTTTCTACAATTTTTGGTCAGGCCAATTAGTACAGTTTATTAGTTAAAGTCTCCCCTTTTTTAGGGTTCGACTACTCTGACCTCTGTGTATTACGAATCAGATATCTCCCTATACAGAGTTTCAATGACTATTCCGTTTGTTTTTAATAAAACTAGACTCAATAAGGAATCTGTACATATAAAGCATAACTTCTAATTATATTTGTACAATTTATGGTGAATTCCCAAAGTCAGAATAGGGGATCCAGAAATCGCTCTGGCCCTGTTTCACAAAAATTTAAACTTCTCATAAAATATAACTCATATACCTGTTTTGTTCCATCCATATGAAAATAAACTAATAATTCTTAAATTCCATATTTTATTCATCATCTAATTGTATCTCTACTATTTTTAATGATTTTTCAAACTCACATCACTGCTTCTGTCTGAATCTATTTTATGGTAAATTTTGCCTATTTCATGGTTTCCATGGATTAGCTAGCAATTTAGCATACATAACACCAAATATGATCATGATTGGCCATTCCAATGGCTAATCATTACCAAGCATTTCCATACCACTCAATATCCATATCATAAGACCATATACACAAAATGATTATAATGCTATACATGCCATACTCAAAATATACAAGCCATTATGCCAAGATGGTATACGGATAGTGTGAGTGGGCCTCCGACTGTTCCCGATTTCCGAGCTGGCTTGTCAAAACTACAAGGAATGAAAAGGAGGGAGTAAGCATAAATGCTTAGTAAGTCCATATGAAATTAATAAGCAATTACCAACATGCTTTTAAGATAAAACACCACAATTGTACAATTATACATACTCAGCTTAAACTGTTTTATCGAGATACATTTACTAAATAATTTATTTCTGGAGCTACGGAACTTCAAATTAAGTTCCGTTAATTTTCCTTGAAACTAGATTCATATACCTTTCTGCCATAAAATTGCCAGAATTTTTGGTTTAGCCATTTAGTACAGTTTATTCATTAAAGTTTCCCCTGTTTCGCTGTCCAACAGTTCTGCTCTCTCTTCACTAAAAATTATTTATCTCATAATTCGGGACTTGGATGATGTTCCCGTCTGTCCATCTTGAAAATAGACTCGATAAGGATTTTAAATATATAAATTAAAACTCATAATTATTTTTGTACAATTTCTGATGATTTTCTAAAATCAGAACAGGGGATCTCGAAGTCATTCAGACTCTGTCTCACAACAATTTAAATATCTCATAACATAAAATCCAATTGCATGTACCGTTTCCTCTATATGAAACTAGACTCATCAGGCTTTAATCTCATATTTTACTCAGCCCGTAACTCAATTTCCACAATTTGTGGTGAATTTCAAAAGTTACACTACTGCAGTAACCCAAAACTGCCAAGGCCATATTTATTCATTCACCACTATTATTCACTAAATCCATACAATATCATTTCATCCATCATGGTAAGAACACATAATTATGCTTCATAAGCATAGATCCATAATCTCAATGTCATCAAGTATCAAGAACTTATTCCAAATCGTGTCATTTTCATAGTATTCACCAATTCTTAATCTTTTCGGGCCATTTTACATTTTCGTTCATAATCAAATTAGGGAACGATTACGGAATTGAGTACCTCATTATCACAATGCCATAGTAAAACTATGGTCTTGCACATAGTCACATATCACATACCGAGGCCATAGCCCAGCCATGGTCTTACACGGATCACGTATCACACTGATGCCATATCCCAGATATGGTCTTATACAGTAGCACATATCACATTTCTCCGAAGCCATAGCCCAGCTATGGTCTTATACGGAAATCACATTTCACATGTTGCCATGGTCCAACCATGGTCTTTTCCGTCAATTCTTCTTAGCCACTGAATGAAAGTACTCAAGTCCGTTGTTCCATTTAATTTGTACTTTTATTCAAATATCATTTTACAATTATCACAGTTTAATGACATTTTATATGCAATAATATACTATATCATTCATGAAATTTTCATTTCAAAACATTAAATTACACATTGCATTATTAAAAATCATATGAACTTACCTCGATATAAAATATTAGCAATCGAGCCTATTCCTCGTAAACTTTATTTTTCCCTCGATCACGACTTGAATCTCGTTTCTCTTGATCTATAATATAAATTATTTCTACTCATTAGCATTTATTTGATTTCTATTTCACTTCACAATTTATGCTGTTCAAATTTTTAAATTGCACTTTTACCCCAAAATTTACAATTTTTACAATTTAGTCCCTACTCAATTCTCCCATAAATTGAACTAATTTTTCTCAATTAACTCTTTATTTTATCATTATAAACTATTTCACAACCTTTGATATTCTGAATTTCAACACCAACATCTAATTCACAATTTTTTTCACAATTAGGTCCTAAATACCATTTTCTATCAAAATGACTTAATAAAACAACCTTAATATGAAATTAGAACTTCAATTTCATAATAATTCATCATAAAATGCCCTTACTCAGCCAAGGGAACTTCCAATTTCATCCACCAAATCAAAAACTAATGAATTAGATGATTGGACCTAATTGTAAAAGTCACAAAAACATAAAAATTACTAAGAAAAAGTAAAAATTGAACTTACATGGTGCAAAAATATGAAAAACCAGCATAGTAGACCTGCTACGGCGTTTCTGGCTGAGAAAGATGAAGAAATGTCTAGATTTTTCAATTACATCATTATTTAATTACTAACTTTTATGCTATTTCCAATTTTGCCCCTTGTTCACATTGTTTTCTTGCTTATTTCATACCCAAACCGTCCAACCATTAACCTTTGGGTCTAATTGCTCTTTAAATCCATCTTTTTAAATACTTAAGCTATTTAATCACATCTCACAAATTTTGCACTTAGTTCAATTTAGTCCTTTTCACCTAATTAATTACCGAAACCTTAAAATTTCTTGACGAAATTTTAATACTAACTTATTTACACTCCATAAATATTTCTAAAAATATTTATGGCTCGGTTTATGAATTCGAGGTCTCAATACCTCGTTTTTATTCCGTTTTATCTACAACTTCCTATACTACATAATTTCATTTAATATCCAAGTGACCAAAATGCCCTTACTACTAAACTTTCCAAAAATTCCATCCATGTCCAATTTTTGTCCATAGACTTACAAATTGGTCAAATTGCTCTGTAAGGACCTCTAATTAATAATCTAATTCAATTTTATGCAAAATGCTTCTAGAACACAAGTTTTGTAATTTATTCAATTTAGTCCCTAATTTCAAATTAAGCACTTTATGCATAGAATTTCTTCATGAAATTTTCACACAATCATACAATCATATCATATCATAGACCTCAAAACAATTATAAAAAAAATTCTTTCTATCTCAGATTTGTGGTCTCGAAACCACTATTCCGACTAGGCCCAAAATTAGGATATTACAATGATCCTTTTATTTGAAAGAAAATTAAAATTATTCGAATAAAATGTAAAGACCTACCCATTTCGAAGGAGAGAATGCCATACCCAGTAAGCTAGGGTCCAACATTTCAGACCTTCGGGACTAAGTTGGTCTTCGATTTTTAAAATTCATGTATGAAGGTTCGAGAGAAGGATATTCGGTCTTCCGGGACTCATGAAAGATTAGAACTCAGTAAGTTAGAGCTCAATCTCTCGGAACTCCCAAATACCGAAGGTTGCCTTGATTTTGGAAATCACTACCCACAATAACGTGATGCCACACCCAGTAAGTTAGGGTGCAACGTCCCGAATTTCAAGAATAGGGTTTTATTTGAACCTCATACAATTACATTTAAGAAGGGTATTCAATTATTTAGGTTCAACGAGGAAAATTGGTACTCAGTAAGTTAGGGCACAATCCTCCCGAGGATCCCAGATATCGAATATTGCCTTTATTTTGAAAACAATCGAGGATAAATCTTTGAATAAAATGAATTTGGGGTGGTTGAAACTCAACACAAAAAAATGATGACATGCAACATGAAAATAGCAGTATAATAATTGTAATACTCCTAACCTGTATCCGTTGCCGGAATAAGGTTATGAGGAATTGCTTGACTGAATAAAACTTCTATAAGGTCAAAGATACTCACTATCAAAACATAACCGAATATCTAATAACAAATTAACTACTGTCAAGTTATAACTAAAACATTTCACCACATTAGTTCTTATAAGGTTTCTCTAAACAAAATGAGCAAGCCATCTTCGCATGGCTATAATGTATACAAGGTCGAAATATCATTCTACCTATAGTCTATCCTATACATGCCTTAAACCATGATGATATACAATCTTCTCAACTCACATAATGACTCGATAGTGTGATGATATCTCCGGCCCTTCCAACTCGAGCTAAAGTATAAACCTATAAGAAATGGAAAAGAGAACATGGAGTAAGCTTTAATGCTTAGTAAGTTTTAAGCAATGCAAACAATTAATTTACTTATAGATCGATTATTTCAAATTTTCAAGAAATCATTCCTAGATAATTGCCATTTTGGCCAAGTATCCATGAACATAATGCATATTTAGCAAATTCACCTCACTTGAATCTGAACTCAATTAAAACCAAATATTGAAATCACAAATAAGATCATAAGAACTCGAAAAGCATCTCATTAATAAGTTTTAACCATGTTTGCAACAAAATCACAAATTCACTACAAGCTGTCTTCCTGAGCAACAGTCACTAAATTATTTATAACTGGAGATAAGAAACTCCAAATAAAGTTCCGTTAATTTTCCCTGAAATTAGACTCATATATATTCCATCCATCAAATTTTCAGAATTTTTGGTTTGACCAATCAATACCAAATTTTTATTGAAGTTTCCCCTGTTTCACTGTTTGACTATTCTGACCACTCTTCACTACAAATCAATTTTCTCATTATACATAATTTGAAATATGTTATCGTTTATTTCATTTGAAACTAGACTCATTAAGGAGTCTAAGGATATAAATTTTATCTTATAACCATTTTTGTACCATTTATAATGATTTTCTGAAAACAGAACAGGGGACCTCGAAGTCATTTTGACTTTATTCCACGCCACTTCAAATATCTCATTATTGGCAATTCTTTTGCTCACACGGTTTCTTTTATAAGAAACTAGACTCATTAATATTTCATGATATGATTTATTCAGCTTCTAACTCAACTTTCACGATTTATGGTGATTTTCTGAAATCACGTTACTGCTGCTGTCCTAAGCAGATTTATTACCCATTCTTGCATTCATATTATTTAACATGTATATCACCAAATCAATCTCATATAACCTTTCACCATAACCGAATACACATATGAGATTTTCACATATACTTCTCATTTCTCAATCATGATTCAATTCCGATCAATCTAACATATAAAAGTATATAATACATACCTGATCAACTTAATGTATTTGACATATTCAATGGTAGTTTACTACGAACATTCGAAATCATAATCTTACTCCAATCATCGGCGTTAAGTCTGCTAGGTTTAAAACCCAAATCCAATCACCACCACAAAGCATGCGGGACTTTAAGCCCGAATATAACACCAACACAAATGCCTTCGGGGCTTAGCCCGGATATAACACCAGCACGATGCCTTCGGGGCTTAGCCCGGATATAACACCAGCACGAATGCCTTCGGGGCTTAGCCCGGATATAACACCAGCACGAATGCCTTCGGGGCTTAGCCCGGATATAACACCAAATCATATAATAAAATCAAATACCAACATCTAAGACTTTCTTTCTTTTTCACGATATACTATGTTATTAAATAAATACAACACTTAATAAATCACTTAAAACTTATAAAAGAATCAACCTCAAGTACTTAAAAAGAACTTACCTCAAAAGTGGTTGAACGATTTTATACGGCTATTCGAGTACTTTCATTTTCCCCCTATCCGAATTTGGTGTCCTCGGTTCTCGAGCTAATAGAAGAAAACAAAGTTTACCATTCGATGATCTACTCCCAAAACTACAAGTTCATCATTTAACTAAATTTATTCACAACCGAATCTATATATAATTTATACATTAATATCATATGCATTTAGCCAAATATGGTTTCTTTTCATGTTCACATGCAAATTTCGTTTTCAAAATCATGAACTTGTAAGTTATATTCGAACACACAACTACACATTAACTTAGCTATTAAATCAAACCTTGTAATCATTTAATTTTATTAGCCAATTATTTGGTATATTTAAAATTACACATATAAAACCATTTTGCCAACTCAACCTTATCTTTCTAATACTTCCAATTGCAACATCAAAAACACCAACTAATGCATTTCTCTCATGATCGAACATAAATATAAACTCATAACCAAATCTTTATATAAATCATTTATATACCAATTTACCGTATGCTCATAGCTTATATACTAATTCAATTAAATCATTTCTTGACTAAAATACCACATTGCCATAGTACATATAACCTAAATGGTTGAATCCACTTGGTTACTACTATCACATATCACATTCGTCACTACCATAATAATCTACTTGGAACTTTCAACTAAATTTTACTATACCAAGATTACATAGAAACAAAATAAATTCATTTCAACCATTTAGTACATTCGGTATTTGCTTACATGAATACAAAGATTTAGCATTAATTTTACTTAACTAAATTCTTCAATCTATATTCGGCAATTATGTTAAAATACTTAAGCACACCAGCCGATTCTATCCTATCATCTACTTCACAACAATTCGTCTTCTTTTACAACACATACACAATCTATTAACTAAAGAGGGTCATTCGGCATCTATCCAGTATATATTAATAATTTAAAACACATCACCAAGCTATTACTCACATTCACATTCGGCAAGGACCAATTAATAAACCTTAAATTCAAAATCTAGTTTCGTATGCGTATATCACTTGAAGCATCAAACCCAATTCATTAATACCTAATTTAACAAGTTCAAAACTCATTTCGACAATGAGGTTCTTGATTTAGAACAAGGATAATCCCTCTATTCACTATCCATAATCAAATTCGGCAACCATATACACTGAAATTTAACATTCGTTCTTTCCCTCAAAATTCAAATTCATAATTCATTTCTTGCCAATTGTCGAACATCAATAGCCATTTAGGACAAATATACCTCATACAAGCATTATTTTAACCCACTATGTACTATTCATGCATTTTAACCCTTATAGCCAATTACTATCTATCTAACTAGCCACAACTAACCTTATTCATCAAGATATAAAATCAAACATACCTCAAATTGCCTTCACAAGGGCAGAACACCATAGAGCCTAATTGTTTCTTTGTTCTTTAAGCTACGGCAATTGAAGGAAAGTAAAGCGTGAAAACTTTGTTTTCACCACCCAATTTCTTATTAATTCCCAATTTCCAACATTATTTCACATTTTAAAGCATCAAACACAAGAATTCTTATCAAAGCATCCATGGCCGAAACATGCTTAACAATTATAAACAAGAATTGGACCATGAGTTAGCTAGACAACTTAACAATAACCTCAATAATCAAGTTTCCATCAAAATTTTCAAGAGAGCTTACCTAATAGAAGAAAACAAAGTGCCAAATGCCTTAGGAATTTTTCTCCTCCCCTCCTCACAAGTTCGGCTAGGTGAGAAGATGAACCCCCCATGAAAACATTGTTTTTATCACTATTGTTATAATATTAATATTCCTTTAATATTATAATATTCATTTCATATTATAAAACAATTTAACTTATAAAATAAAATAATAAAATCATATTTTATTCATGATTCATCATCATTACGCCCACTACACTTAAAGATGGGCTATTTGACATGCAAGGACTCCTTTTTTTGTAACTACAACTATTCAGCCACTTTTTAATTTTGCCTAGCAAGATTTCAATGTTTAACAACTAAGCCCTTTTTGATTAATTCACATCAAATGACAAAAATCAAAGCATTCAAAGATTCACACATGCATTTTCACATATATTAGACATAGAATATAGTATTTAATTATTTTCGTGTCTCGATTTTGTGGTCCCGAAACTACTTTTCGACTAGAGTCAAATTAGGGCTGTCACAATAATAAACTTGACAGTGTATATATTAACACCTAAAATATAGCAAACATAAAAATTAATAATAATTATAACAATAGTAATAAATATAACAACATATAAACATAGCAAGAATGACGTTAACGATATAAAAATATATAATGGAAATGAAAATAATATGTCAATGATGGTATCAAAATAGTAATAAAAGTAAAACTAAAATAATAACTATGGTGAATTAATAATGGTAAGAAATAATAAATAATAATAATTTGGCATAAAAATAGTAACCGATATGAAATAAAAATAATAATAAAAATGACGTAATAAGTCTATTAAGAATTTAACAAAAAAAATATATACATGTAAAAATTATAAGTAATAATAAAATAATAATAATAAATGGTAAAAAGGAATAATGTATAAAGTATAATAAATAAAATATAATAAGTATAATAAATTATATTTAAAATAATTAACTCCTCAAAAAAATAGAAGAAAAATAATTATAATAATATGATAGTTTAAAATAAGTATAAAGAATGAATTTTATAGGAACAAACATAATATACAAGTAATATAATAAATACAATAGATAATAGTATAATAAAATTATAATAAATAGTAGGATAAAAAACCAAGAATTAATAGTAGGATATAATAAAATATAAAAAACAATTTAAAAAAAATTAATTACGATAAATGTGGCCAAATAGTCGAAATAGGATTTAATTGGAATCGAAACGGGAGTTCTGGGGTAAAAGCATAAATAAAAGGGGAAGGGAGGACCACATTGAAGCGCGCGTGAAACAAGGGGGTTTAAAAATGGAATTTACCCAAATTCCTGAACCCAGCATTTAATATGGACCAAATTAAAAGTTGCACAAAATTTCTGGGCGAAATTCAAAAAAAAAGTGAAGCAGATTTGGGCAGCATTAAATGCACAGGGATTTAGTGTGCAAATTGACCCTTTAAGGGCAAAACACGCGGGCCCCATTTCTTTACAATCAAATAAACCCTTTACCCCCTCCCCAAACAATTTGCTACTGCACGTTGCAAGCAAAACCAGGGAAAAGGGCAGGCCTTCTCTTCCCTTTTCCTTTGGCTGGGGTTTTGAATCCCCAAATGCCACTGACACTAAACCGGAGCCCGACCGACGAAAGTCAATCCACGAAGGTAAGTATTCCTTTCTTTATTCCCTTATTTCAGTATATATACAAAGAAAACAAAACGAAAATGAAATTAAAAGCTAGAAATATAAAAATAGGAATTTACCCAAAAGAAATCTCTAACCTAATTTCCTTCTGATATTGTATTCGAAATTTTTTTCTATTTCTTGCTTGGATCGTGCCTTTACACCCAAAAAAAACTCTCTGCTCCTCTTCTTTTACATATGATTTTCGGCTTTATATAGCCTTTGTTTACAATGCTTTTTGTTACTTGTTTTGCAAATCTGTGCGAGAATCTCGGAGCCGTGATGGAGTGGGACGTCGACGTGGCATGGTGGAGCGATGTGCGGCGCGCGTGGTGGCTACCGGTGAGAGACATGCGGCGTGGAAACTATTTGGGGATGCTGTTCTTATTTTTGTTGTTAGGGGTTTTTGGGTAGTTTAGTTTAGTTGGGCTGAATAAAATTGGGCTGGGTTTTGTTTTAGTGGTTAATTTGTTTAGGCCTGGGTTTGTTTAAAAATTTGGTCCACAGCTGCCCCTCTTTGCTCATTGTCGTGTAATGAGAATAGAGTAAAGATTTTAGGAAGACCAAATTTGTTTGGGCTGGCTGAGTCTTGTCTTTTTTGTCACAGCCCACCGCACTTTATTGCTTCAAAAATGCTCTTTTGCTGCTTAATGTAAATGAGATTTGCTGAAATTTGATCTGTTCCGCTCCTGCTCAGCGAAGATAAGATCCGCTGTATCTGACTTGCTCTACTCTTGTTCAACGGAGATAAGATCTGATATATTTAGCCTGCTTCACTCCTGCTCAGCGAAGATAAGGCTGATGATTAGAATCTACTCCATCATCAGTACGTGAAGATTCACCAAAATTCGATCTGCTCTGCTCCTGCTCAACGAAGATAAGATCTGTTATATTTAACCTGCTTCACTCCTGCTCAGTGAAGATAAGGCTGATGATTGGAATCTGCTCCATCGCCAGTACGTGGAGATAAGATTCGCCAAAATTCGATCTGCTCTGCTCCTGCTCAGCGAAGATAAGATCTGCTATATTTAGCCTGCTTCACTCCTGCTCAGTGAAGATAAGGCTGATGATTGGAATCTGTTATATGTAGGACCAAATTTATGCCCGGGACCAATAAGCAGAGCCCAGAACACCAACCATCCAATTAGCACCCACTAAACTGACCACTAACTCCTAAACTACCCCACTAAGCCACCCCACTAACTCCATCACCCTACTAAGTTACCCCACTAACTCCATTACCCTACTTGTCACCATGGAAGGAGGCAATCAGTTGTAAAATTTGGCTATAAAAGCCATTCAAAACTATTGTAAAGGGGGGTTGGTTTTTGGAGATTAATCAAAGATCAAAGCAAAAGAGTTTTTTTTGTCTATTCTTGTTTTAAGTTATTTGTTTGTCTATTTTTTCATTTCAATTTTATTTTATTTTATTTATACGAAAGTAAAAATAAAAGGAAGAAACTTACCCATTTTAAAATTACCGAAAAAGGATTTTTTTGAGGTTCGGCTGCCGTGTACGGTGGCTCCGATAGTGGCTCATGAGGGTTTGGTGACCAGAGCAAGGTCGGACTGATGGCCGGATTTAGATGGGAGGGGGAGAGTATTATTATTATTATTTTATTTTATTTTATTACTTTTACTATTATTTTATATATATTTATTACCATTATTTATTTATTATTATTAGTAACATATTGTTATTTTTATTATTATAATTTTTATTATTATAATGGCACTATATTAACTAGTTTTGTACTGTTATTACATTCATCACTTCTGTTATTACTACTGTTCTTAATTTTCTTTATGCTTGCTATATTTTAGGTATTAATATATGTTATTAGGGTTATTATATTGCTATTTTCATATTGCATGTTATCATTTTTTAAGTTTCAGCCGCCCAAATTCATTTTATTCAAAGATTTATCCTCGATTGTTTTCAAAATAAAGGCAATGTTCGATATTTAGGATCCACGGGAGGATTGTGCCCTAACTTACTGGGTTCCAATTTTCCTTGTTGAATCTAAATAACCGAGTACCCTTCTCAAATTTAATTGTATGAAGTTCGAATAAAAAACCTATTCTTAAAAATTCGGGATGTTACACCCTAACTCACTGGGTGTGGCGTTGCGTTATATTGAGGATAATGATTTCCAAAATCAAGGCAATATTCGGTATTTAGGAGTTTTGAGAGATTGCGTTCTAACTTACTGAGCATCAATTTTTCACAAGGCTCGGATGACCGAATACCCTTCTCTTGAACCTCCTTACATGAATTGTAAAATCGAAGACCAACTTAATTCCGAAGGTCTGAAATGTTGGACCCTAACTTACTGGGTATGGCATTCTTTCCTTCGAAATGAGTAGGTCTTTACATTTTTTTCGAATAATCCCGATTTTCTTTCAAATAAAAGGATCGTACTCTAAAATCTTTTCAAATTTCGACATCAAGACATCAACTAATCAAATAGGTACCAATTTCTGGGCGTTACGAGGGTGCTAATCCTTCCTCGTACGTAACCGACTCCTGAGCCCATTTTCTCAAACTTATCAGACCAAAAAAAAATTATTGTTTTAATAGGCTCAGATGTTTTATTAAAACGATTGATTTTAAGGTGGCCCAATCTCACTTTGGAAAAGATTGGTGTCGACTCCATTTACATTTTTAAAGTCGATCCACGTTTTTCAAATTTAAAATGGTTTCGACAGCTGGCTGTCCCTCTTTGCTCGTTGTCATGTAATGGGAACGAAGCAAAGATTACAAAGGCCAATTTTGCCCGGTCCTGTCAGATCTTGGCTTCTTGGTGTAACCTTATCGCAACCCGCTGCATCCTATTACTTCCAAATGTCTCCTAGCTGTTTCATGAAGGTATGATTTGTTGGAAATTTATCTGCTCCGCTCTTGCTCAACGAAGATAAGATCTGCAATTTAGCCTGCTCACTCTTGCTCAGTGAAGATAAGGCTGATGATTGGAATTTGCTCTATTGCCGGTACGTGGAGATAAGATTCACCAAAATTTGATCTGCTCCGCTCCTACTCAGCGAAGATAAGACCTGGTATTTAGCCTGCTCCACTCCTGCTTAGTGAAAATAAGGCTGATGATTGGAATCTGCTCCATCGCCGGTACATGGAGATATGATTCACCAAAATTTGATCTGCTCCGCTCCTGCTCAACGAAGATAAGACCTGGTATTTAGCCTGCTCCACTCCTACTCAGTGAAGATAAGGCTGATGATTAGAATCTGCTCCATCGCCGGTACGTGGAGATAAGATTCACCAAAATTTGATCTGCTCCGCTCCTGCTCAACGAAGATAAGACCTGGTATTTAGCCTGCTCCACTCCTGCTCAGTGAATATAAGGCTGATGATTGGAATCTGCTCCATCGCCGGTACCTGGAGATAAGATTCACCAAAATTTGATTTGCTCTGCTCCTGCTCAGCGAAGATAAGACCTGGTATTTAGCCTGTTCGCTTCCTGCTCAGTGAAGATAAGGCTGATGATATCTGTAATCCTGCTACATTGTCCATTGGGGAATCCATCTGTGGAAGAGTGATATGCTTATGCTAGATGATTAGGATGCCAAATATGAATCAAATGCTCCTAACTACATGTATTATGGATGTTAAATGCACAAAATGCAAAATGTCATGAGAATGATCCATTTTTACTTTTTGGGTTGTCATCCCTCGTTGTTTACTAAGGTAACATCCCTGACATATGCCTTCTTGTTTAGCTCGGTAGAAGAGGACTTGAAGATGGGTTAGTCCCTTATTTCTCACACGTTTCTAGCCTTTTTAAGCTCGGTGAGTTCTAAATAACTGTCCTGTTTCAGGTTCTCGTATTGTTTAGAAACCTTTCAGAGTAATATGCAAAACCTTCTTTTGAGAGCATTATTAGTTCATTAATCATTATTTCAATGAAAATACTCGAAAAAGATTATAATGATAGGTAGAACTGAAATTTATTCGAGTCAAAATTTACGAAAGATGTATCAACAAAGAAAGCAGACATTGTTTGAGATACAAAAACGGATGAAAATGAATAAAATAGGTGTCCCAGATTTCGCAGTTTGAGCTTCCCTGTAGAACTCCTCGGGGACCCTTTTAAACTTGGCACGCGCTCAAGGGATCTATAGGATTTTGTTGATGCCCCAAGATGTAGCTTATCTCCTCTTTGTCGATTCAAGTGTAGTGAGACTTTCACTTGCCCCAGTTTGGATCGAAATTTGAATTGCCTTTTGCGGGTTTTCAATTCAAAACCCCTTTGGTCATAAGGTGCCCTTTTACGAGTTTTCACCTTGGCCTCTCCCTTCTTTTTTTTTTGTGCCCTTTACGGGTTTTCACCTCAACTGCTTCAAGCAAAATATCTTTTGACAGAATCCGAATTTATTGGGTTAGGCAAGCTCTTGCCATCCATCTCTGCTAGTATCAATGCCCCTCTAGAGAAAGCCTTCTTTACCACATAGGGTCCTTCCCAATTTGGCATCCATTTCCCCCTGAAATCTTTTTGCATAGGGAGAATTTTTTTCAATACTAAGTCCCCCTCATGAACACTCTAGGGCGAACTTTTTTATTGTAGGCTCGCATCATTCTCCTCTGGTACATTTGACCATGACGAATAGCCTTCAGCCTCTTTTCTTCAATCAAGTTTAGTTGATCGTAACGAGATTGGATCCATTCTGCTTCATCTAACTTCAGCTCTGATAAAAATCGGAGGGAAGGGATTTCGACCTCAATAGGTAAAACTGCCTCCATCCCATAGACCAATGAGAAAGGTGTTGCCCCTGTAGAAGTTCTAACAGATGTCTGATAAGCATAAAGGGCAAATGGGAACTTTTCATGCCAATCTTTGTAAGTCTCTGCCATCTTCCCCACAATCTTCTTAATATTCTTATTAGCTGTCTCAACCGCCTCGTTCATTTTCGGGCGGTATGGTGATGAGTTGTGATGTTTAATATTGAACCGACTGCAGACTTCTACTATTGCGCTATTGTTCAGATTCAACGCGTTGTCAGATACGATTCTTTCTGGCATACCATAACTACATACGATTTCCTTCTTCAGGAACTTGCTGACCGCCGACTTTGTGATATTGGCGTACGAAGCAGCCTCTACCCATTTGGTAAAGTAGTCAATGACCACAAAAATGAATCGATATCCGTTGGAAGCCTTTGGCGAAATTGGCCCAATGATATCCATGCCCCACATTGAGAATGGCCATGGGGAAGTCATAACATGGAGGGGTGAAGGAGCCACATGGATCTTATCTCCATAAATTTGACACTTATGGCACTTCTTAGCATAGTTGATGCAATCTTTTTCCATTGTAGACCAGTAATATCCGAATCTCATGATTTGTCGAGCCATTGTGAAACCATTGACATGTGTCCCACAGACACCATCAGGGACCTCCTCTAGAATTTTCTTTGCCTCAATAGTATCAACACATCTTAACAACACCTGATTCTTTCTCTTCTTATATAGGACCTCACCGTCTAGGACATAGTCACTGGCTAACCTTCTCAATGTTCTTTTATCATTTTCGGTTGCTTGATCTGGGTACGCACGGCTCTTCACATATTGTAAGATATCATGATACCAAGGACGATCATCTCTCTCTTCCTCTTCATTGACATTACAGCAGTGAGCTGGAGCCTCACCAATACTCATCTGAACTGGCTTCATATTCTCCTGTTTATTTACTTTGATCATGGAAGTTAGTGTAGCCAAGGCGTCAGCCATCTGATTCTCGTCTCGCGGGAGGTAATGAAAGGTAATATCATCGAACTCTTCAATTAATTCCAGGATTAACTTTCGGTAACTGATCAATTTGGGATCTCTCGTTTCCCACTCGCCTTTAAGCTGATAAATTACCAATGCAGAATCTCCATATACTTCTAATACTTTGATTTCGCGGTCTATAGCTGCCCGAATTCCCATGATACATGCCTCGTATTCTGTCATGTTATTTGTGTAGTCAAAATTCAGCTTGCAAGTGAACGGATAATGATCTCCATTTGGGGATATCAGTACTGCCCCAACTCCATTTCCAACGGCATTTGACGCTCTGTCAAAATTTAGTTTCCAAGAATGATCTTCAGGCATGTCTCATTCAGCGATTGTTACATACATTAGATCTTCATTGGGAAAATTGAAATTCAAAGGTTCATAGTCCTCCAAAGCTCTACTAGCTAGGAAATCTGCTATTGCACTCTATTTCACAGCTTTTTGGTTTATATAGACTATGTCAAATTCGGAGAGCAGAATCTGCCATCGGGCCATCCTTCCATTTAAAGCGGTTGACTCCATCATGTATTTGAGAGGGTCTAACTTTGAGATTAGCCAAGTTGTATGGTACAACATGTATTGCCTCAATCTTCGTGTTGTCCAAACCAAAGCACAGCATAGCTTTTCAATTGGCGGGTACCTCATTTCACACTCAGTGAATTTTTTGCTGAGGTAATATATCGCTCTTTCTTTTCTCCCAGTCTCATCATGTTGGTCGAGCACACACCCCATCGAATTATCAAATACTGTTAAGTATAGTATCAATGGCCTACCAGGACTTGGTGGTGTTAGCACTGGAGGACTGGACAAATATTGTTTAACCTTTTCAAAGGTTTTTTGGCATTCATCATCCCATACCCTAGGATTGTGCTCTTTAAGAAGATGGAATATGGGGTCACACTTCTCTGTCAGTTGCGAAATAAACCATGCGATATAGTTTAGTCTCTCTAGGAAACCCCAGACTTCTTTCTGAGTTCGTGGTGGAGTCAGCTCCTATATAGCCTTGACTTTGTCAGGGTCGACTTCTATTTCCTTCTTACTGACTACGAAGCCGAGTAACTTTCTGGACCTAGCTCTGAAGGTGCATTTTGATGGATTGAGCTTTAATTGAAATTTTCTTAACCTCAGGAACAATTTTCTCAACAACCGCACATGCTCCTTTTCAGGTTCGGGTTTTTGCAATCATGTCGTCAATGTAGACCTCAATTTCTTTGTGCATCATATTATGGAACAAGGTTACCATGGCTCTTTGGTATGTGGCTCTTGCATTTTTCAACCCGAAGGGCATCACCTTGTAGCAAAACGTTCCCCATAAAGTTATGAACGTGGTTTTTTCCACGTCCTCAGGATGCATCTTGATCAAATTGTACCCGGAGAACCCATCCATGAAGGAGAACAATGAATAGCCTGCCGTATTATCCACTAGAGTGTCTATGTGAGGCAATGGAAAGTTATCTTTTGGGCTGGCCTGGTTTAAATCTCTGTAATCTACACACATCCGCACTTTCCCATCTTTCTTAGAGACAGGGACGACGTTGGCCACCCACTCCGAGTAATTAACCACCTGTAAAAAGCCAGCATCAAACTGCTTTTTGACTTCTTTCTTTATTTTCATTGCTACATCGGGTCTCATTCTTCGGAGCTTCTGCTAAATTGGCTTGCACTATTCTTTTGTGGGGACACGATGTACTGCGATATCGGTACTTAAACCAGACATATCCTGGTATGACCATGCAAAGACATCTTTGAATTCTTGCAATAATTCAATGAGGTTCCGTGTTGTCCTCTTACTCACACAAGTGCCAACTTTCACCTCTTTCTCTTCTTCCAAGGTCACATTTTCGATAGTTTCCTTGTGAGGCAGAATCTGTTTCTCTTCCTGCTCCACCATCCTTAACAAGTTCGGAGATAAACCACAATCCCCGTTATCTTTAAAATCCTGAGATCCCTCAAAGCACATGTCTCGCTCAAAAGGAGATTCTGGACTCGTATCAGTATTGCTCATAATGTTGACATCCGGAGGCGTATTACGGGTGCAAGAAAAATACCCAAAGAAAACAAAATAAATTATTTTGTATGGTATGATTGTGTATTGCTCGAACTGATATATGAAAATGCATTTTTTATTGAAAATAATAATGTTTGAACATGAGCCTATTTCACAAAAGATTCTTATTGTCCTTAGGCTAGAAGACAACAAGTGGGTTTTGAATATTACTCTGTGTTATCTCTAAAGATTACAGGAATTTTTTCGACAGTCCAATTATTCAAAACACTCCCAGGCTCATACGGGCAAATGCCTGATAAATTTCTTTCCATTGCTTCCTCTTCAAACGTGGCGTTGATGTTCCAAATTCCCATCACATCCTCGACCATTCCTTCTTTTATCCTCTTCTGTGCAGAATGAATAAACCCTCCAAATACAAATGTTTGAGAAATGTGAGGGAAGCTCATCGGTTCCCACCTGACTTCTGTCCCACTCAATCTTGCTCTCCGCTATTCTTGTTTCCTTTCAAACTCTTTCTTTACTTGGCTTGCATTTGGCCTGAATCCCAAACCGAAGCGATCCCACTTGCCAACCAAGACTGGCACTCTAACTTGTCCACAGAGGTGCCTCTCGAATTCTCTGCCAGGTAACGCCCCTTTCCCAACTGTTAACTGCAGGCTCATTTTCGTAGCCCCTGATATCTTAGGTATCGAAATCCTGCCTCCTTCAGCTATAAATGTTGCGTTTATAAACTCTAAAGATCGAAATGAACATTTAACCGCTTCGTTGTCATTCTTTACGTAGGGTGCATCACTGTTAACTGACGCAATAATATCCTCCTCCGCATTTATTGTTATTAACCGACCATCAGTAACCATCTTTAGCTTCTGGTGTAGCGAGGATGGCACTGCCCCAGCTGAGTGAATCCAAGGTCTTCTTAATAGACAGTTATAGGAAGGCTTAATGTCCATCACAAGGAAATCTACCTCGTACGCGTTTGGGCCAATCTAGAGAGGTATCTCTATCCTTCCCATCACTTTCCTTTCTATGCCGTCAAACGCTCTCACTGTGTTCTGACATGTCTTCATGTTGGAGCTGTCTATAGGTAAACGATTTAATATAGACCAAGGCAATACGTTTAATGCGGACCCCTTATCAACTAGTACTCCAGGTAGTGTATACCCCTTGCAATATGTAGTGATGTGCAGAGCCTTAGTAGACCCCCTACCCCTTGGAGGTATCTCATCATCGCTGAAAGAGATGAAATTGTCAGCGCTTATATTACCGACGAGGCGGTCTAATTTGTTAACCGAAATGTCATCCGCAATATAGGTTTCGTTCAACACTCTCATCAGTGCGTTGCGGTGGACCTCTGAATTTAGTAGCAGAGCCAATACAGATATGCGATCCGATTGTTGTAGTTGTTCCATAACAGTATACACTCTGTGTCTTAGGAACTTCAAGAACTCATTGGCTTCATTTTCCATTACTGACTCATTAACCAGTGGTTCTGATCTCTCGATTTCTTGCTTGAGCATGACGGGTTTCCCTTTTGCTGGTTCGGCTTCTGTGTTTAGCGTGTCAATCAAACCCTCCTTCTCTGAAACTGCTATACAACAGTTATAATTCCAAGGCACCCGACGACTATCTTTATAAGGGGGAGCTGTTGGCTTCTGGATTAAAACTCTTAGTGTAATTCTTGCTTCTACTTCACTAACTCTAGGCCTCGAAATAATTATCACTGGACGGTTGGCTCTGCAGCCTTCTTCACTTGACTTTCCTCCTAGAGAGCATACATCTTCCTTTTCGACAGACTAGAGGAACTCCAATTCCTTATTATCCATTAGTCTCTGTACTAAGGCCCTGAACTCAATACAATTCTGAATTTCGTGATAGTTCTCATAATGGAACTCACAGTAGTTCCATGTATCTTGGATTTTATTCCCCAACCCCTGCGGGACTAAACCTCTTTTCAGCATTTCCTTCCAAACTAGCTTTAATGGGGTTCTCACCTCCGCGATATTCAGCTTGACTTTCCCCCTTATATTCTTAATTATCGCGTTTACCCCTTTTTCAGTATGACTGGGCAACGGGTTTCCTGTACCAGGTGTATCATCGAATTTTACAACACCTGCTTTGATAAGTCTTTCTACACACCTTTTGAACGAGGTACAGTTTTCTATCGAGTGCCCCGTAATCCCTGCGTGGTATTCGCACTGAGCATTTGCATCATACCATTTAGGGTATGGGGGTTGTAACGGTTCTAAGTGGAAAGGGGCCACTACGTGTGCATCGAACAGCTTTTTGTACAGCTCCCTATACGTCACTGGTATAGGAGTGAACTAGAACCTTTCTGTATTCTGCCTTGTGTTAGGCTCTCGCCTTGGTGTGGCCTGCTGGCCTGTGACTATCGTTCTCGATTGATTAATAGTGACAGGTTTTGAATAGCCTAAGCTCACGTTGCTTACCTCGTTTTCCTTTTTCTTCGGGGATGACCTTCTTGTGCTTTCCCCCGTTTCTATCTTCCCGCACCTTATTGCATTTTCTATCATTTCGCCAGACATCACTATGTCTGCAAAACTCTTAGTTGCGCTCCCCAACATATAATTAATGAAAGGTGCCTTCAAGGTATTAATGAAGAGCATGGTTGTTTCATTTTCCAGCAACGGTGGTTGGACCTGTGTAGCTGCCTCTCTCCATCTCTGAGCATACTGTTGGAAGCTTTCACTTGGCTTCTTCTCCAAATTCTGGAGTGTGATCCGGTCAGGTGCTATATCCGTTATATGGTCGTACTGCTTCATGAAGGCCTGAGCTAGGTCCTTCCACGACTTGACTTGGGTCCTACTCAATTGATTGTACCATTTCGATGCAGCCCCACTCAAACTGTCCTGAAAACAATGGATCAATAGTTGATCATCGTTGACATTCCCCGTCATCCTTTGACAAAATATTATAATGTGAGCCTCAGGGCAGCTGGTTCCGTTATATCTTTCAAACTCCGGCATTTTAAACTTCGGGGGAAGTACTAAGTCTGGGACCAAACTCAGTTCTTTTGCATCGATTTCGCAGTAATGATTAGCATCCTCCAACTCCTTGAACTTTTCCTCCAACCATTTACATCGATCCTCAAATCATTTTGAGACCTCAGCCTTTGTCTTTTCCACCTCTGCTGCGCCGTCGAAGTTAGGGACCTGAGGGTTTGCCAGATTATCTCCAGGGTTGGTGCTCGATCCTGCTGAGAAGTTTATTGGTGCTGAGGTACCAGTTTGATAAAGAGGCTGGACATTAACAGACACCATTGGTGGTTGTATTTGCATGTTCACTGGCGCAAAACTTGTAGGACAAGCGGAATCCTCATTGTCATTCCCAGTATCACCCATAGGGCTTTTTCCTTTGTTAGACCCTCCTTTCAACAGCTGTGTCAGCTGGCTCATCATGTTGTTCTGTGACTCCAGCATGTTTTTCTGAGACTCCAGCATTTGATCCCTCACCTCCTGCTGGATCCTAGCCAGTTGTTCTTGCATCTGAGCTTGCAGTTGCTCTTGCATCTCCTTTTGCATTTGTTCTAATTTCTCTAACCTCTGATCTATATCCCTTGTTTTCCTCCGATATAGTAGCGATGTTCCAGGGTAACTAGATAAATTATCACTAATTAATAGGGTTCTTTTGTGCAACTTAATGTTTATGATGCTATGCAATGCAAATGTACGACATGAATGCAAAAATGCGTCAATCTGATTCAATTTTATTTAGAATAATTTTACTAAAAGACAAAATCCTTTACATAAAAAATAGACTACATATACGGCCTAGCCCTTATGCCCAGAGCTCTAACTTTTTTTTAAGAACTTCAGCCAGCTCTTGACCTCGGTTCGATGCTGACTCATATTTTACATTTAATACATCAGCTTGGACTGCCAGGATTTGTAAATGTTCCGCCACTTCTCGAATCTGAACTATAGCTTCTCCAATGAGGTGATCTCTATCTCGAACCTTATTCTGAGACCAGTGAAGTTGTTCCGCCAGTTGCTCATTATTTACTTCTAGTGATTCAATTCGGTGTTCACAATCCTGTAGCGCAGCCTCAAGTTCTTCTATCTTCCCCTTCAGATTCTCGATCTCACTTAAGCTAGCCTTTAATTCCATTACAGAGTCGCGACTACGATGCTGATGCAATACCTTTTCTAACTCTGTTATTTGAGCTCTTAACGTTTTATTTTCGCTTTGGTTCTCTAATGTAGTCCTTTTCAAGGCTTCCTCTCGTGCTCGAGCATCAAAAAACCTCTTCTTCCATTGATCGGCCTTAGACTTTTCTTCTTGGATTTTTTGTTGCCATTTTTTTGATGTTTTTCCCAACCCGGTAGTTCTAATCGACATATGTAGCTTCTTGTAATCATTCTTCAGACTGTCCAAGTCTTCTTCAGCTTTCCTTTTCCCCTTTCTCAATTTCTCGGCGTCTAATTTCTGGACGTCAATGTCCAATTTTAGATATACATTCTCCTCTTCGAGTTGCTCTATCTTTTTCCCCAACTCTGAACTTCTCTTCTCAAAATCTTGTTTTATAATTTCTAATTCGGAGGGAACTACTCGCAGATACTCCTCTATCGGTTGAGCACCCTCTAAACTCGACCTAGGGATATTGTCGTTAACTCGTCTACTGAATCATCCATCATACTCAGAGGTCGTCATCGGATCTGCAGCCAACCCTTCCATTCGACGAGTCTGATTCCAAGCATTAAAAATTTCTTTAACCCTTTTCTTGTAGTTTCCCTTATACAAAAATTCGCATTAAGCAAGCCCATGGGTTACCGGTATGAACTATCTTACTGCATATTGCCTAAGCACGAGCAAGGGAGTATATCCAATGGCTCCCCAGATCCCAAGCAAAGGGACCCAATCGAAACTCCCACATCGAAAAAGAATTTTGTTAGGCATCTAACAAGGTGCTTTCCACTCAATGTCCTTTCCCTGGAGATTCCGCAGGAGCGCGATCTAGTTTTCTTCCGATATGTCATCTTTTCTAGGTGTAGCTGCTATCTCCTTTAATGGGGAATAATTCCCAAAGAAAGCTCGATAATGACCTTTGTCTATCTTCCAAAAATAACTGTGAAACCATACTAACAATAACTGTACACACTCTATAAATCTGCCCTCGCCAATCCTTCTACACGCGTTCAAGGACCTGAATGTCTCAGCTAAAATTGCAGGAAGTGGTGTGACTCCCTTGTCAAGTCGGTCGAATAGATCCGTGACCACCTCATCAACATATCCCAATGCCTTAGGGAAGAGTATCAACCCGTAGATACTCAAGGCAAAGACGTCAACTTTCTTCTTCATATCAGGATGTGTTAGGTAATTCTTCTATGGGATACACTTACATTCCCCTTTCTGCTTGATCCTTGCCGTAACCCACTGTTCGCTCATTCCAGTAATGTTTATTAGCTTTTTCGAAAACGTCGAAACATATGCAGCTCTCGAATAGGCCTTATCAACTTGTACCTTCGACAATTTAATAAAGCTGTATACTCTTCCATCGTGGGTACTAAATCCACCCTCCCAAACGTGAAGTAGCTATATACAGGGTTCCAATACTGAGCAAGGGCCCGGAATAAGTGTTCGTCTATTTCGATATCACGTAGGTACGGTAGATCTCTATAGTTGCAGTAGAATAATTGTTTAGCCTTATCATCCCACTGATTCTATATCTCCTTCAATTCCAGATGATTATTTTGAGTCACGCTAATGCGAGTAGAATCCCATAACTCAGATTTGTATCCCTTGGCTAGACTGTCTCCCTTCTCTAATTGTGTTATCTTTGACCATTTATGGACAGCCGCATTATTTTCTACCTTATCAAGGAAATTGTCCCCCATGACGAGCTTTCTAATTCAAAAAATTGAACACGAATTGACACCTTTCAAATTTGGAATGACATGTAAATATGGCAAAACAAAACACAGCAAGTTAGTATCATATATCAGAAACATAACTCAAAGTAAAGAAAATAGAAACAAGCATCTATTTGGGGTAATCACTAGGCTTTAATGTAGTTCTTCCAAAGGTGGGCCCTTAGGGTTCCTCTATATGTGGTTTGGTTCTAGAGTTGAGGTACCTGAACCAGCACATTCCTCGATCCTCACCCATTATAGGCTCATATAGACTGAGTTCAGTTCAAGGGGATACATTTCCCTATGGCTGCACGGAGGTGAAAACCTCACGAAGACATAGGTACGGATGTATCCCGAAAGCGATCCACTATCCTGCACGGAGGTGAAAACCTCACGAAGGAAATAACTTCTCACTCCCACTTAAGAAGTGTGACCACAACGGTCAAACAATTCCATGACAGAAGATATAAAAGAACTTTGAAAATAAAAATACCGAAAAAACATAACACCAAACAGATGAAATGCAATGAGAGGATCGAAGACTCAAAACCAAATTTAACTTTCGAAAAAAGACAAAAAGTAATCAAATCGCGGCTTAACTCTCTTATAAATCCCCAGCAGAGTCGCCAAGCTGTCGAAACCATTTTTAAGTTTTGAAAAACATGGATCGACTTTAAAAATGTAAATGGAGTCGCCACCAATCTTTTCCAATGTGAGATTGGGCCACCTTAAAATTAATCGTTTTAATAAAACATCTGGGCTTATTAAAACAATAATTCTTTTTGGTCTGCTAAGTTTGAGAAAATGGGCTCGGGAGTCGGTTACATACGAGAAAGGATTAGCAACCTCTTAACGCCCAAAAATTGGTACCTATTTGATTAGTTGATGTCTTGATGTTGAAATTTGAAAAGATTTTAGAGTACGATCCTTTTATTTGAAAGAAAATCGAAATTATTCGAATAAAATGTAATGACCTACCCATTTCGAAGGAGAGAATGCCATACCCAGTAAGTTAGGGTCCAACATTTTAGACCTTCAGGACTAAGTTGGTCTTCGATTTTTAAAATTCATGTATGAAGGTTTGAGAGAAGGATATTCGGTCCTCCGAGACTCATGAAAAATTAGAACTCAGTAAGTTAGAGCTCAATCTCTCAGAACTCCCAAATACCGAAGGTTGCCTTGATTTTGGAAATCACTACCCACAATAACGCGATGCCACACCCAGTAAGTTAGGGTGCAACGTCCCGAATTTCAAGAATAGGTTTTTATTTGAACCTCATACAATTAGATTTAAGAAGGGTACTCAATTATTTAGGTTCAAGGAGGAAAATTGGTACTCAGTAAGTTAGGGCACAACCCTCCCGAGGATCCCAGGTATCGAATATTGCCTTTATTTTGAAAACAATCGAGGATAAATCTTTGAATAAAATGAATTTAAGGCGGTTGAAACTCAACACAAAAAAATGATGACATGCGATATGAAAATAGCAGTATAATAATAAACTTGACAGTGTATATATTAATACCTAGAATATAGGAAAAATAAGGAAAATCAACAATAATTATAACAATAGTAATAAATATAATAACATAACAAACATAGCAATAAAGATATTAACTATACGAAAACGCATAATAGAAGTGAAAATGATATGTTGAATGATGATGTATATATATAGTGATAATAGTAAAGTTAAATAACAATGCTAAATTAGTGAAAGTGAAAAGTAATAAATAATAATAATTTAGTATAAAAAATATTCGATAAAAAAACTATGGTATATAAAAATAATAAAAATAATATAGTAGGTCTATTAATAATTATATTGAAAAAACTTTAGCGGAAAATATATACATATAAAAATTATAAATAATAGTAAAATAATAGTAAACGGTAAAAAAAATAAATAAATAAAATATGATAAATAAAATATAATAAGTATAATAAACTATATTTAAAATTATTATAAAATATGTATATAAAAAGAAATAGTACAGAAAAAATGATTATTAGTAAAAACAAAAATAATATAACAAGTAATGTAATACATATAATGACAATTTATACATAAAATAATTAGTTTTATTTTAAATATATATATACGAAGCATATAATAAATATACAAATAAATAAATAATATAATAATGTGAAACATAACTCCAATTGATTAAATTAAATGAAAATAAATAAAAATAATAATGAAAATGATATAATAAGTATAATAAATAATAGTGTAAAAAAATATAATAAATAATAAGAAAATAATTTAAAAAATGATAGTAAAAAAAATAAAATAGTAATAATAGATTAATAATAATACCAAAAAAATAATAATTTTGTAATAAAAGTGTTTAAAATAAACAAAATAGGGCTTAATTGAATTAAAAAATGAAATTCTGGGGTGAAAACAGAACAAAAGGAGACAAGGGGACCAAAATGCACACGTGGGTAAGGATGGAGGGGTCTGGGCGCAAATTTCCGGGGTAATTTGAAAGCACTTAAAGAAAACAAAAAAAAAGGATTTGATTGAATGTAGGCGCAGAGGACAGGGACTAGTCGCGAAAATTTCCCATTTAAAAGACATATGCACATTTTCATTCCTTTAATGCACTGCCAGCTTTTCCCCTTTCCAGGCTCTACTTTTGAGGGGGAAAAAATAAAATAAATGATGCCTTCTTTTTTATTTTTATTTTTTTAAAACATTGAACCACCCTTTTTGAGAACCCGAAAATTTATCCATCTATCTCTCTTGTTTTCCGTGCGCAAGTTAAGTGTTAAAGTTGAACGACGATTCGGCATCCACAACAATCCTGAACTCGAAACGTGGTGACGTATGTTTCTTTTTGTCGGCATGCACCTAGGTTGTTTTATGCTTGTCATTTTTGGAAATGATTGTAAATGACATTATAAGATGATAGTGGTTGCTTATATACAAAAATATATGTGTTATGTTGAGGTTTAAAATGAAATGTTTAATTTGATGCATAAGTGAGTATGATATAAGCAAATTTAGGATGAAATTGACATGATTTTAGAATTGGCTTGAATGAAGTTTTAATGGATTGTTTTAATAATATTTGTGAAGTACCTATGAGGGAACATTGGTTAGGTCATTAAATTGATCATTTTGACATGTTTTAAAGGAATTTGATCGTGTTTAAAAGTGATTGAATGAATGGTTTTTTGAGTTGCTTGGTGTTTAAATTTGCAGGGAAGGGTAAACATGATGTATAAGGCTTATTTCGAGTCCACACGGCTAACATATGAGCATATGGTTTGGCCGTGTGTCCCTTGCAACTTTAAAATTTCAAAACAGAACGCTTAGGTAATTTCACATAGGCGTATGGTTTGGTCATGTGAGACACATGGCCTAGGACACGAGCATGCGGCTGGCCGTGTGACCTAAGTCAGAGAGCTACACGGGGTCGGACACAGCCTGAGGCACGAGTATGTCTAATGGCGACACGGACGTGTCCCTTGACCACACGGGCGTGTGACCCCTGCATTTAAGAAAAATTTTAAAATTTTATGAAAAATTTCTGAAGTACCCGATTAAGTCCCGATTTATTTCTAACATGTGTTTTGAGCTTCGATGGCTCATAAAAGGGACGATATGATTGAGTTATAATTTTTTTGAGTAGATAATTATGTAATGTTCGTATTTGATCTGAAAAGTCTGATAATACTCCGTAACCTTGTTCCGACGACGGATAAGGGTTTGGGGGTGTTACATAATAAGTAAATTAAGAAAAAAATATATAAAATTTATAATATATACCCTTTATAAAAAAATGTCACAGCATCTAAATAATATAATTTTTTACCATATCATTGAAATTTTATTTTATTTTTATATTTTTATAATATATAACATTGAAAGATATATAAACTATATTCATATTTCTTGGTCATAAATTTTATCAACAAATATATTATAAAACTTTTTATAATATGTAAAATATTTTTATGTTAAATTTTTTCATCATAACTTTAAAAATATTTTAGGATTTAAATAATATATTTTTTGTTAGAACTTTATAAAATACACAAATTATTTTTATAATATAATTATTTTTATAGTCATCTCAATCATTCATATGTGTTCATACTTATAATTTAATTTTTCTAACTTGTATACATATATATATTTTAAATTGGATTTGGGTGTAATTACCAGACATGCCTCTCTTGTATAATTATTGTAACGACCCGATAGTCGGGTAATCAGAAAAATGTATTTTCAGGTCTCCGTTTTGGACAAACGGATTCATAAATATTAAAAATATTTATGAAATTTATTGTGTGGTTAATTAGGTTTTGGATTAAATTGTGAAATAAATTATAAGTTTTGAAGTAATAGGGAGTAAATTGAAAGAAATTTGAAATTAGGGTTTATGGTGAAATTGAAAATTAAAATTTGTTTAAAGTGGAAATTGAATGAGATATGGAATTAATTTTGTAAGAAAAAGAGTTAGTTTTGATTTAAGGACTAAATTAGAATTTATGCAAAAGTTGAGTATAATTTAAATATTCAATGTGAAATTGTGTATTGATAAATTTTATTTGTTTCGATTTCCGTAGCTAACGTTGTGCTAGAGACTTCGGGTAAGAAAGAAAAGAATAAAGTTGACGAAGAGTAACTCGAGAAATTACGGTTTGTATTTCTATAATCTGAATCTAGTAATATTAATTATTGTATTCTGATTAATATGTATGGTAAGTGAAATAAGGTGAGTATTGATATTATGATATTGAATTGAATTGAATTGATTATGTGTTTAATTAAATTGAAATGAATGTTGTTTGAAATTAAAAAGTGATTTGAAACCCTATTAACTGTATCAGGTTGAGTCGGATATAGTTGGCATGCTATATGATTGGAGTCGATGAGACACTTCTAGCTTAAATTTCTATCAATTTAAACCTTAATGTTTTAAAGTATTCAACATGAACAACATTTAAAAATTCACTAACTTCTAAAATTTCAACATAAATCAAATAGTATTTTGTTCAAAGATTCTAAAAACATAAAAATTTCAAGAGAAGAGACTAAATTGACTTACTAATTAAGCTTTGAACCTCAAAAACTGTAATTTCCCTTTTTTCTTTCTTTTTTTTCCCCTTTTTCCCTGTTTCGTTTGCTATTCTGCTTCTTTTTCATTCTTTTTGTTTTATTTCTTTTACTTTATGTTATTATATTATTATATTATTATATTATATTATAATAATTATTATTACTTAAATAATAAGTAAATACATATATGTATTATAAATGTATGTATATATTTACTATACATATATTTTACAGTTACAACACACTTGTATTTATTTTTTACTGTACAAGTGTTTCATATGGTTTATTTACTAATTTAGTCCCTTCACTTTTCTTTTAATCTATAATTGAATTTTTACACTTTATTCAATTTAATCCTTATACCTAATTAACCTTAATTCAAATTAATTCACCTAACAAAAACCTAATTAATCACACAATAAACTTCATAAATATTTTTAATAAATATTTATTAATCCGTTTGTCGAAAACGGAGACTCGAAAATACACTTTTCTGATTACCCGACTATCAGGTTGTTACAATTATAAACAACCATATCCAAATCAAACTATTAGTTGACTTTCCAAACACTATTTAAGAAATTTAGGTAGTCTAAATCTTTTTGAGAATTCGTTTTGAAATTAGTAAAATTATATCATTTTTACAAAGTTGTCGAAAGTGGACGAAATTGGCTCGAATGGCTCGACCTGAAGGCTCATCTGAAAAGTGGGAGGGTTTGGGTAAAAATATAGGTCTGAAAAATTAGGTTGAACAAAAAAATAAGACCCATTTAGAAAATGAGCTGAGCTTCGGGTAAGGCTTTTTTGGGCTGACTGGCCTGAATATGCAAAAAAAAGAAAAGATTTTTTTACTGTTTTCTTGCTTTTTTTTTCTTGTTATTTTTTTGCACTATTTTACTACCATTTCACTATTATGTTGCTACTATTATGTTGTTATTGTATAACTCTTATTTTATTGTTATTTTTGTTACTATTTGAGAGGCATTTGCTTGTTAAGTTACACATTTTAATGTTATTTAAGTTTACATATTATTTTTTTTAATTTATTTTCAATTTATCGGGAAACATTTATTTTAATGTTTTTAGTATTATATTATTTTTAAACAATATATAAAAATTAATATGGATAGGTTGAGTCGGACACTCAAATTTTAGTATTTTTATTTGAATCGAACTTAAGTAAAATTTTAGGACTATTTTTCGAGCCGGACCGGAACCTAAAAAACGGGCCTAAAATTTTAATAGGGCCCATGGACAACTCTAACTCGAACTGATGAGTACATCAAATAGGAGCAAAGCAAAGCTAAAAAAAAAAAACTATGTAATAATTTATTTAATTTTAACCCAACGAATTAATCCATATTCGATTTGATATTCAAATTGCAAAACACCATTTATTATATCCTCCTTGCCCTACCGTCCTATCTAAAAAAGAATTTGTATACTTGCTCCATTATAAATGCATGTATCCTTTTACTCAGAAAGTTATTTTTCCTATTAAAAGGAAAAATAGAACAATATGTATTTCCATATGGGGTACTAAAAAGGAAAATAGAAATGCTTTTTTATTTATTTTCATCATAATATTGTTATATGAAAATTGACAGAAAGAAGGAATGTTTATTACGTAGAATGTCTGCATTTTAAAACATCATTCTTTGTTCAAATGCATATGTCTAAAATAGCACCCCCGCGAAGAAGCTCCGTCAATTCCTTGGATGGCTCCAATACCTGTTAATTACCGTTCACAAATTAAACAAACAAAAAGAACATAAAAGGATAATATTAATGCATGTGAAGCTGCCAAACCATAAAAGCATCATTGAAGTACCCGTAGTCGGAAGAACCGAACATGCCCATGTTATGTCCATTGTTTTCAATGTTAAGTATGTATGAGCTTACCCATTGGTAACATGAAGAATCCTTGGTTCCATACTTGGAATCATTATGCTCAGATTCATTCTCCTTCAAGTTTGAAACAATGGAGTAATCTGAGTCTAGCTGAAGGAGCTTCTCACTTCCCTGCAACAACAACAAAGCCAAAATAATGGGTGAGCAGATGCCAATATTGTATGCTGATGAATTATATAAGCTTATGAATATCTCTAATCATATGTTTAAAACAGATTACGGTTTCATATAACTTTCTACTAGTGCCTACCTTGAAAGCCTGCCAATGTGAATAAGTTCGAAACAAGACCCAAAAGAATAGAACATTCGGCAGAGGTAGCACCTGTATGGAAGGAAATTTAGTGTGTTGAGACTAAGCCAAAGAGGTTTGGTTGCATAGTAAATGATGGGGGAAACAACACATACGTACAGTGAATGCCGTAGTCAGTGGAAGCAACGAAACCGAACCGTAATAGTATTTCCTGTGTATAACTCTACCCCTAAAAACATATAAACATTCTACACTTAATGTTCATGCTAAAATAATCGGTTTTGTATCTTCTAATCTGTCAATCGATCGATCGATTACCTCAAGGCTATATGTCGTAATCTTTGTCGCACAAGCCATGCATTTTAACTGCAAAACGTTGGAAGCATCAGGAACAAACGCGTAATCTGAAAAGCACATTGAACCAACGTAGTCCAATCCCTGCAAATATCCATATTTTCAGACACTAGACAACTGTAAAATAGTGTCTGCAATGTTACTTTTATGAGAGATAAAAACAGAACATGTTGCATTAGTAAAGAACAAGAAAAAGAACCTGCAAGGGTATGCAATCTAAACATTGGTAACATCCTTGGTTATAGACTTCAAGAAAATCTCAGATGGTTTAGCTCGAGCTAACAGCCGCAACGCGAAACTACATACAATTGAACCAAAGAAAAACTTGATCAGCATAAACAAACGTCAATAAAAATCTTAAACAAACCAGATTTGGGTTTCAAGTACCCATGTAGCTTGTTTTTGAAACTACCCTCAGGTGCCTTTTCCAAACCAATCCCAGCCTTATTCATCTATAACAAAAACTATGTACGCATTAAAAGAAACACACACAGAGGACATTTCACTTGCACGTTGTAGTCAATGTAAGGATGGAATAAAAGGGGTATTATTACCTTGTTCGAAACGAAATCAACAAGAAGTTCAGCATTGGCATTGAGGGGCTGCTTGGAATTGGATGACATTTTCTTCCAAAGCTCTTTCACAGTGGAAGGGGTGTTAGCTGCGGTGGATTTTGATGCATAATGGTCAATGGATCTGCTAAAGCACCAGTTTTTCCCTTTAATTGGGAACACTACCAATCTTGCCTTCACGATGATATATCTCTCTTTATATTGTTATTATAAACTATATATGCTTCAATACAAAAGCAACATAAAACAGATAAAAAGATGAGAACTTATGTTGTTTTGGGTATTGATTAATGTAAATGAAATGGCATAGAAAATGAAGCAAAGGGATCTGTATATCATAAAAAGTTTCCAACAAGAATGAAAACATATGCTTACAGATAGGCGTACGCTTCATTCAGTTCATTCATTGTTCTTAAAATGACATTTACATTAAGATTTAAGAAATCCTAATATCTCTTTTGTGAAAAATCAAACATTTTAAAGGAAAAAAGACATGGTTTTGCCTGTAAACTATGAAAGACCGAGTCAAGAGGTCTGACTAGATGAAACGTTAATTAAAAAAATAATATTATTAAATATCAAGTTTATTTTATTAAGTTGTAAGTTGATCAATTTTAGAGGAGATTTTTAATGCAAAAAGTGAAGGTATTATTGGTATGTATTTTCTTCATAAATATGGCCAATCATGTGAACAATGAATCAATTTACCTCCAAATGTTAATGGCAAATGAAGTAAAAGTTAAGATGAAAATTGCGCTTTAACTATATATTTAACGTCATATCCCTGGGCTTTATTTCATAAACATGGTTTCCTCCACTACTGAACTGATTGATGATGGTAATTTACAAAGTCAATAAAAGAATAAAGGTTTAGGGGGGGGGGGTTAAATTCATGGAACACACTAAAGTAATCAATTAATTGCTCTTATGATACATTATCCTTTGCAAATAGACTATGTCAGGAGATTGCCATTTCTGCATATTCTTCACTCTTCACCTGAAATGAAATTTGGGTTTTCACCTTGGCATAAGTACTCATCACATATAGATGCCGTTCCCCAGTCTTTTCGGAGTCGTAAAATGTCCTCCGTGAAAGTCGAACCTGAGGCTCCGATGAACACACTCGCCATGGCACAGATGGTCTTATCCAGCATAGCTTCCACCTTCAATATCACAGAGCAAATTTAGATTGATCCAAGCAAAAATAGCAATGATATGTATGCTAAGGCTACATGCAGTTCGGGGGCCTGTTCATTGATTCACAGAACTCTGAACTGTACTGAACAATAACGTAAATGAAATGCACTTCAGAAACTTCAAAAGCTTAGTTTGATGATTGAAGGCGAAGAAAATTAAGAACAAATTTGCACTTCTCAAAACCAACCACACTTTAATCATCGGCCAGTATAAACTAGAACGAGGGCAGGGGAAATGTGAGAGAACCTTAGTAAGAAATAGAAAATGAATAAAGTTGTTTCAAGCCACATTACGTGAGAATCAACTCCTATGGTTCTTCCTACTAACACTATAGTATCAAATTCTCACCTGAGAATCACCTTCAAGGCCATGTCTGTATAATAAGGCATCCCATTTTTCAGCTGAATTATGAGGAGGACGTTTAACCAGTGGTATAGTCTTTCCATTCAGCATGATCATTGATTGCAGCAAACCAGTTTCGCTCCCTGCTGCATCTGTTGAAAGGTATATAACTGGAGAGTTGGCCCTTTCAACCATCCGAGTAATGCAATCCGCAGCTTGAGGAATAGGGTAAAAGCAGCTTGGCTTTTTAGCATTGCTGGGGAATAAGCAAGAAATGTTAGTGGCATTCACACAAACCGACATCAATCATCATCGCAAAACACTTTCGACTCAAATTGAGATTCTCAATAATTATGAACAAACTCTCCCTCATGCTCTAGCAAATTTCCAACACTTCGAAATCAAAGCAAAATACGCCCAATGCCATCATTTTAATGTTTTGCTTTTTATTCTGTAGCGTAAAACTATGAAGGTTCCCGTCTTCCTAAGCAATAAATCACAACAAAATAGAAAAACATACCAGAACTTTAAGAAGCCGTGTCGCCGGAAATGAAGAGCGATAAAATTACTACCCAAGAACGTCTGAATGAACCGTTCAGCAGTCAACAAGATAAGTTTACTTGGCTCTATCAACGTCTTACACTTATGAGCAATCGGACCGCCTGGTTGCAACATCCAATCTCTATCCACATCGGCAAAATAAACATCCCCAATTGCAATCACATCATCATCAGACCCAAACTTCTCCTCCACATCCTTGACCGTCTTTCGACTCGGATTCTTAACATCCTCATTCTTCCAAGCAGCCTCCAATTTCCCCGTCGAAATTCCCAACGACTTCAACTTCTTCAAATGCTCTTCGTCCATGTAACACGGCTGCGGGGTCGAGAAATAGCAAATGAATTTGTCAATGTGAGCGTGATTCTTCTTCAATTTCATAAAATCCTCGAATGGTACAACAACTTTTTTACCAATACAATCGTTGATGTGCGCGATATCCAGAACCCGGTTGTACTGATAATCGAATCTCGAACTCGGAATCACCAATGCCCGATTCAAAATCGCCGCGAAAAACATATGTTTCTCTAAGCAAATCAAATGGTTACTCATCTGACCCGACAAGCAAATCGCGAACAAGAATTTATTCCGTCTGGGTTTCCATTCAATGGTTCTTCTTTCAGAAAATTTCTGGTCAACTTTTCTGCAACGGTGGAAACTGTAACCGGCAGAACTGGGATCCAAAGCGGTGCCGTTTTGAAGGGTGTCTCCGGCTTTGTAAGGGGATAATAGAATTTGCTGGATGTGTTTGTTTAACGTGATCTGGGTGAGCAATGTGGCTTTGATATCATCAAATTGGACGGTCGTGATGTTATTAGAGTTAACCAAAGTGTGATTCCAGATAGAAAGAAGGGAACTTTGCTGCTGGTTCAACAAGTGAAGAGCTTGGAGTTGGGATTCTCTGATTTGACTCGACACCGTATTGAATTTAAAGGAGGAGATATCGGAAGTGAAGAGGGAGCGAATATCGATGGAGAAGTAGATAAAGACGATGAGCAGAGGGAGCACAAGGGCGAAGAGATAACCTTTGTGGAAGGTGAGCTTGGAACGACGTCGCATTTGTGGTTCGAGCCCTTCGACATTGAAACCGGATCTTGTGGTGTCGTTTTGATAGGTTAAGTTTCGTCTGGCGTCGTCTTCGTCGGATGAATCTCGGTCCATTTTTTGCTAGTGAGTTAGTGAGCGAGTGAAGGAGTGAATGACCGAGTCGGTGACGATATAACTAGGGACTTAAGGAAATCCGGGGTTTCGGTGATTATTGGTTTACAATTTAGGGATTTGATAAAAAAATTGAGAAAATTTATCGTCTGTGGAGTTGGGGATGGCGAAAGTTGAGAAGGAAGAAACGGTCGGTGGAAAAAGACTCACTACCGGTCCGATCTGATATTTTCCTGCAAGGAAACGACCTCGTATTGTGCCCTCACACGTGAGAGATTGCAAAGTAGCGAACATGACAGCTGAGCAAACCCTCGATTTCGTAAGTGATTAAAATAAATTAAGGCATAATATTTAACATTTACGCATTTCTCATTCTTTTCTTATTTAAACCCTTCAAGAAGTTTAATTTTTAATAAAAATATTAATTAAAATGTTAAAATTTTAAATATAATAATTTTTATGATAATATATGTGTATTTTATATGATTATTTTTAAATTTTTAATGAAAATTTTATAATTTTTTAAAATTTAAATTTTAGACTTTTTAAATTATTTATTGAAATGTCAATTGGATTGTCATGCAGATTATTATGTAGATATTTTTAAAAAATTAATGCTTTAGTTAGCATTTTCAATAAAGAAAAATAATTTGACTCTTTTTAAAAAAAATTAATGGTCAAACTTAGTTAAAAAAATAAAGATTAAATTGACAAAAAAATATAAATATTGAGAATTAAATTTATTATTATATCTAAATTAAATCATTATAAAATTTTGTAATTGAATAGATGGATTTAATTAATTTTTAATATATATTATTTTTAAATACATTTAAAAATATAATAATTATATAAAATCATATAAAAAAAAGTAATCAAAACTAAAAGAAAAAAAAATCTTACTAGTGTTTTACTTTTCATTTCTCCTGTTTAAAAAAATTACAAAAACATAAGTGAGCAATTAGATGGATTAAGAATTAAGATGGTCAATTAATTGGTTAAGGTATAAAATTAGTGGATTAAATCGATTCTTTTAACCAAAACAACCAGTTGCTAATTGCTCTCCCAATGAAACAGTAAAATGGAAAGAAGGAAATAACAAAGAAGAACAAGCTTAGAGATTGAAGGGCAATACCCTTTTTGCTAATCTAAAATTAGAATCTAAAATAAATAAATAATTTAAGTACTGAAAAAGATGCATTAACAGAGATTTTGCAAATTGCAATCGTTAAAATATAGCTGGTAGCAGGAATCAAACTCCACAGCAAAGTACGTTGAAGAAGCTCTATATGAAGATCCGTTGTGTAGTTTATGATACTTATGAAGCTTCGTCAGTGACTTCAACAAGCCTACCACGGACCCATTTCTTAGTTACAGCGACTGCTTTAGACGGCACATCATCATTCTTCAGCTCAACTTTGATTCCATTTAGCATGGGATTCTTCTCATGTTGGATCATCCCATTTGTTTCCAAATGGTTGAGTTGCTTAGATGAATCAGAGTTTATCAAACTTTCAAAGTTGAGAGTTGATATACTGTGATTATTCGAGCATGGAGAAGTAAGTTCTTTGGCGTTGTCACCATTCACTATCTTCGGGAAAATAAAGTCAGAGAAATTGTACTCTTCATGCTTAGTCCCATTTACTTCTTTCTGTTCTGCTTGGTCTGAACCACTGCTTTCTGATTGCATTTTGTTCTCAACATGGCTAACCGGTTCAGCCGAGTCAACAGAAATGTATCCACTATTCTCATCGGATGAAATGTGTCTGATCTCTATCGATTCAATTGACTGAATTGCTTCGGCTATAAGTTTTCTGGTTTCAATAAGGGAAGCTCGAGCAACATGGCTCTTCATTGAAGCGACCTCAAGGGCTTTTGCGGCCTTCTCAGCTTCAGCAATCAAAAGCCTGCAGTATCATATATGTAAGCATTGAGTTATCCAGAGAATTAGCAGCCTACTTTTCTCATTGGTACTTAGAATGCAGAAAAGTGATAATCCATGGGAATTCTTAAGGGGGATATCCATGAAGGTTCTAACAGATGTATGTTTGCTGAATGTAAGCAAATGCTAACCTTGCTCTTTCAACAGCTTCGGTTTTCTTTAATTCTTCTGCTGCTCTTTGTGCTCTTAAGTTCTTCAACATCTCGAGCTTGGAGCTTGCCATAGGATCCTTATAAAGTGGTTTATTTCTTCTTCGTATCCTTAACCGCTCAATTGGGCTTATAGTCTCACTACCAGAAGAATAGTTTTTATCACTAGCTTTCCTCTTTGGAGGGCTCTGCTTGGACTGTGTACCAGCCGCTGGCTTCCTCTTCGGTTTTCTTTCAGCCCTAGATGGAATGCCATGATATTTTGCCAAGCCAGAGCAAACTCTCTCGCGGTAATCCTATTCAGCATATAACAAGAAATGGAAAATCCACATTCAGACGCAAAGACATAAGGAAATCTTGTCAGCAATATCATCCATAAAGTGACATTTGTAGATGCCTATGATCAATGTCATAATTTTCACTGCTGATGGATAAAAAAGAAAAATTCAATCATGCAAGCACTTACAGGATCAGCCCATTTGGCAGCAATGGCTTCAGCAATTTTTCTTCTTTGTTCAGGGGATTTTGGTGCTCTCTTGCTACCTTTTGGTCTAGGCATCGATTTCCTTTGTTCGACACTTTCCAACCACTCCTTTGTCAACTGCTCATCTAGTATCTTGTAAGAATCCCACCGTAGCTCTTCCTCACCAAGATAGCCTTTTCTAGATGCTTCAGCAATCAAGTTCATCCACTCAAAGTGGCAAGTTTCCTGCAGCATTAACTTCTCACGGCGCCTTTCCCATCCCATTCGCACTCCCTCTCCAATTTTTTCTCTTGTTTCTTTGCTACAGAATCATTATGAAACAGTCACTTCAGAATTAAAAAGGTAGAAAGAAAGGCCTATATAAATTAAAGAAGTTTGATATATCGTAGTTGAAAAACTTAAGAACAATGAAGCACCCACCTCTGAGCATGTCCTAGGTTAACCAACTTCATTTTGACCTGCATTTTGAAACAGAATTTGCATTCAATTGTTTGCTTTTCAGCTATTGTGCTTAAGTAGTTTCCACAATCCAAATTGCCATCATTCCATCATTTGCCCTAAGGGGGATTATGATGGAAAAAATAAAAGAATTACATTGACCAGTTAAGGATGAATTTATTGATTCAGATAGGAGAAAACGTTATTGATGTCATTAGTTTCACTCAATGTGTACATAAAACTCACAAAGTTCAGTCCCTGTAATAACAAAAGTTCTCTTACATGACATCACCTTAGGATTCTGCATTGCAAGCTTTGTTCTCTCCCTTATCCGTTGAAGGGTCTCTGCAGACAAAATATATATGTATTTGTGGTAGCATGGTAACAAGTCAACAATCCAATACATAAAAGTAGAAATCAGGATTAATGGAAATTACCTGCACTGTGCTTCCTGCCTTTGTTCCAAGGTGTGTTTCCTTTATTTGCTTTAGAAATCCTCATCCGTCTTAACTTTTCCCTCTCGTCCAACTCATCGTCCGAGTCTCCGGTCTTCAAAAATTCATGCTGAGTTGGTGAAGGGCTTGAATCACCACCAAGCTGTGACTTATTATTATGTTCACCTTGTTTTGGAACTGAACACTTGGGTTCAAGGGTTGCAACAGCTTTAATCTGAAGTTTCCCACTTTGGTTTTCCAGGTACCCTACATGAAAACTTATCCTCGTAGGCAATGGGGAGGATTTCCATGGATTTGATAAAACTTGAGCATGGATAACGGTTTGAGCCCTCACTGGAACCAGTGGACTTTGCAAGGAAGGTTGAGCAGTAGCAATATCTGTTTCAGGGCAACCAAGCATAATAAAGATGCTCACAGTTAATTTTAACAACACCAAGAATACCTAACACCCTAAACACAGAAATTTCATGAAATTAAACCACTTTTGTCTTCCAAAAGACGAATTCAACAAATACAAATTGAAGCTAAACATGCCAATCACAAAGCAAAACAGGAAAAAAATAAAGGACCTTCATCTGTTTCTTCTTTTTAAGTTTTCAAGGCAGTCAAGCTCTGAACTAAATAAAAATAATGGCCATAATAAAAAGAGAAACCCAGTTACCTAGTAAAGCCATGGGAGCTCATTCAGCCTAAAGAATCGAAAACTCAGAACTTGGAACCTTATCTCAACAAAAATAATAACACAGTTGAGACGCCAGCATTTAATCAGCCCAAAAAAGAAAATTTCTTTGTTCTTTTCCTTTTCAGAATGCAGATAACATTAGAATAACATAAGAAATTTGAGATGCAGATGTTGTTTATGAGGAACAAAGATGAACGTGAAGTAGATAGAGAGCCACACGGGGAAGTTCACAAGAGATTAAAGGGCCTGTTGTGAAAAGCCCCCATTGATATTAAAAGGCCTGGTTTTTTATGGGTTGGGTTACGTTCAGACCACCACTTCTTCAGCCTACAGTTAGTTTAAGCTTGCTTGTCTATTTCAATGAACATATCCATCTTATGATAGCAGACAAAATTTTATTAGGTGGAATTTTTTTATTAGACCCTGTATTTTGTGTAAGTTATGGATTTAGTACCTGTATTTTGATCAATTTTAGTCCCTTATCAAACGGTAGCATTTAAATTTGTTTGGTTAAATTTTACTATTAGCCCTGTATTAAGCATAAAGTAGTTGATTTAGTCTATGTTCTTTAATTGGTTCATTCTTATTTCATACTCGTTATATTTTTAGAATTTCCAAATTTCAGTCATAACATAAACAACTTTGTTAAATCTGTTAACTGATTTTTTTTTTGTAATATATGAAAATAGTAAGTTGACATGCATGACATTATATTTGTAATAATATGTTCACCATATCAAATTTTGAAAGAAAAAAAAAACTTTGCATGAATTTAATAACTATCATATGGTCAGGATTAAGGCTCCGTTTGTTTCACTGAAAATGATTTCCGGAAAATGATTTACTTTTCTAGAAAAGCTAATATTTTCTGGTGTTTAGATGAATGTGTAAAATATTTTCTGTTGTTTGGTAGATTTTTTTAAAATATTTCATAAAAGTTGTTTTCAATTAAACAAACATACATTTAAGATTTTCTTATTTTTTTATTGTTTAATTGAATTTATTTTTATCTATAATTTTATATTTTAGATTATTTTTTCATATATTAAAAATAATATGTTAAATTCAGATTCATTACCACGTCATTTTTTAATTAAATGACTATTAAGTGAGTATTTTTTATTTAAAAATGTGACATCAACAAAATTGACCAAAAAATTAACAATGTCAACAATTGGCCTTGATTTTCAAATTTGAAAAGTAAAGGGACTAAATTCTTGAAAATAAAAGTACAAAGACTAAATTATAAATCTGTGAAGTGTACATAGACTTATGACATATTTTAACCTTTATACTACAAAACATTTATTATTAATATATTTATAATTGTAATAAATATTTAATATTAAAATATTAATATTGAATATTTTCAATAATATGTGAACAATATTATTTAAAATTATTATTTAAATTTTATTATTAAAATAAAATTAAAATATTAAATAATTTATTAAATAATAAATTATATTTATTATATTAATAATTTATTATATGATTAAATATAAATAATTAAATATGTATGTTTAATAATATTGAAAAATATAATATTTTAAATATTTTTAAAAATAAAAATAAAAATTATTATTAATACAATAATATTAAGCTTAATTTAAGTTAATTTTTATAAAAAAATAAAATTATCTATAGATGAGCTCTTTTCCGGAAAATAATTTACCCTTTTCAAAAATCATTTTGCTGGGAAAATAATTTATTTTACTTTGATCTTTAAGTCATTTTTCGTTGACCAAACTATTTTTTGTGAAACAAACACAGGAAAATGCAGAAAACATTTTCTATAAAACCTTTTACATATAAACAAACGGATCCTAAAAGTTAAATTTTTTAAAAAGTACAGGGACTGAAAATGATCAATTTTATAGAGTCTAAATTTTCACAACTTACTCACAAGGACTAATAGCAGAATTAACCAATTTTATAATGTCAAAAGCCATTCAACTAGTTTAAGATTACGGTCACAATTACGTAACAGGCACTTGCAGTCGCCAGAGGAGTGGACACGGCAGCATTGAGTAAAATATTTCCCCACAATTTTCCCGCCCTCCTTACCTGTCCAAGAAATAGAATCGCAACATATGACTCAAAACCTTTCATTTTCCTATATAATATATATAATCCGAGAAGGTCTCAGTAACCTTGATTATCATGGCTTTCCTGGTCGTCAGCTGCATCCACGTTTATGACAAATGGTTCGCAAGTACTGGAAACAGGCATGAATTAGTTGAATATTGCGTGGTGTGCCTTAGCATGCATGGTCTCCAATGGGGAAGAACTCAGGTGGCTGCCAATGTGTCACCATTGTTTTCATGCTCACTGCATTGATGCATGGCTTGAAGTTAGTCCAACTTGCCCTATTTGCAGGGTTAACGTTGCCCCTTACCGGAGCTTTATCATTTCTTCCATGGTTTCTTTAACTAAAAGAGTCGGGGAATGGATTGAAAACCCACTTTCATCGGAGCTTACAGAGGCATTTTGTGAGAGTTTTGGCTTTCTTTAATGAAGTTAGCATAGCCTAGCAGCCTGTTATTCCATTCTTTGCTGGGTTCTTCTTTGAGAGAACGGCAGCGCAATTACCCTGACTGTATATATGGCACGCTGTCTTAAATTTGATTCAAATCATAAATCGTAGATTTTTTACTAATATTGGTTGAAAAAAATATGTAAAATGTATATTCTAAAATAAAATAAATATTGTATTTTAATTTTTCCCTAATTGAATTCGCATTTAGTTAATCTTATTTGATGATCTCATCTTCATAAGCTTATCAACCATATGATAGCGCCATCTAGCGCACTCTTCAAGCTAAAAAGTCAAATCTAGCTCACACCCTAAATCCGACATTGAACTCAAAAAAGAAAACATCATGAAAAGAGAGTCCACTCTATTGTTCCAGGTCTTCGTCAATGGGACCTGCTTTCACCATACTTGTTTATATTGTGTACTGAAGGTCTTAGCTATCTGTTGCACCAAGCTGAAGAAAATGGGAATTTGCATGGGATTTATTTGTTGTTTGCTTATGACAGTTTTATTTTTTCAAGCGTTTGAGGCTGAGGCTGAAGTGGTTAAAAATATTTTACTCCGGCCGGTATGAGGTTGTTTCTGGGCGAACCATTAATTTTCTGAAATCCGGTATTATGCTTAGTTCTAACACTAACAACATGAGCGAATCCATGTCTCAGCTGTTCTTGGTGTAACCGAACGTCTTAATCATGGGAGATTATTTAGGATTGTCATCTCTTATTGGTTGGAATAAAAACCAAGTCTTCTCGTTTATTAAGGAATGGTTGTCTAAGCGCATCCTTAATTGGAAGAACAAGTTGCTTTCAAGGGTTGGGAAGGAAGTGGTGAATAAAACGGTGGCTCAAGCTATCCCTGTTTATAGTATGAGTGTCTTTCTTCTTCCTTATAATTCATCCGACGATTTGCAAAAAATGATGAATTCTTTCTAGTGAGTTCTTAGGGTGGTCGTAGGAGGATTCATTGGGCATCTTGAGATAGGCTCTGTGTTCTGAAGAAATATGGTGGTTTGGGGTTTCGTAATCTATTTTGTTTTAATTTGGCGCTACTTGCTAAGCAAGGATGGCGATTCCTTACTTCCCCCGAGTCTCTTTCATGTAAGGTTCTCAAAGCTAGATACTGTTCGGATAGTGACTTTCTTGATTCGACGGAGGGTTCGGCTCTCTCTTTTATTTGGAAGAGTATTACAAGGCAAAGGTGGTGCTTCTTAAAGATATTAGGTGGCGAATTGGTAAAGGGAACTTGAGAAACGTTTTCAATATTGATCCATGGATTAATGATGGTGAAAACTTTTATGTTGACACTACTCCTCTTGAAGGGTGTGAAAATATGCAAGTTTGTTATTTAATTCACTCTAATGAAGGGTATGATCCATGATGCTAAGCGAATTCTTGCTATGCCTTTAAGCAGGTTCCCTATCGACAACAGTTTTATGTGGCAATTTACCACAAATGATCGCTTTTCTGTAAAGTCAGGTTACCAAGTTGCTCTTTGGAACCAATCTTTGCCCCCGAAGATAAAAGAATACCTATGGAGATTGTTACGTGGTTTTATCCCTTGTAATAACAATCTTTTGACTCGTGAAAGTACTATTGATCCTATTTGTCTTAGATGTCGTCAAGCCAACAAAGATTTGAAGCATATTCTTTGTCACTGCCTTTTTACAACCATTGTCTAGCAAGAAGTTGGGCTAGCATCTATTCACGATTCGGTTGAAGAGTTTGTTGCTCATATGTTGATTGACCAAAAAGATGATTTGAGGAGGCGTGTGCTTGGGATACTGTGGGGTATTTGGTATAGCTGGAATGTACTGGTTTGGAAGCCTATCTCTCAGTCGGTTCTGTATCCGAGGGTTGAGGGAGGTGATGTTTGTTGAAGGAAGCCGATTATTGGGATGCTCAACTGTAATGTCGATGGTACTATTTTTGTTGATAGCGGACTTGTGGGATGGGCAGCTGTTGTGCGCAATGATGCAGGAGGCTTTGTGATGTGTATTTCGAGTTTCATGAAAATTTTGGTTGTGCGCGAGTCTTTTTTTGGCTTAGATCGTTGTACTCGGGTAGTGTTATCATTGAAACCAATAGCCAATTTGACAAGTGTTCTGTTTGAGGCATGTAAATGCTTCGGATTCAGGATTATTACTAAAAGATTATATTAGTATTGCCTCATATTTTCAATCTTTTCAACTTTTATTGGATTAGTCGGGATGCTAATAACATCGCTCATTGGTAAGGGTGGCTTTGTAACCATCATGTTTGCCCCTCCTCTATTTGCTTAGAGATTAGCTAATACGGATGTTAATTAGGAGAGTTTGGCTTTGGACACTTCTCTTGTTTTGTTTTCACCTTTATTGTTTTGTCCTATTTTAACTTAATGATGTTATCTTTTCACTCATTAAAACTTTAATTTTAGTTAGAAAGTAACTCAACAAAATAGTAAACAAACTAAAATTTAAAAAGTTAACTTTTTCCAAAAATTGTTATGAAATATTTTATAATTACATTCTCAAACATTGAGGTTATATCAGTAAGGTCTTTCAATTACTAAAATTGTTAAATTAGTTGTTAAATGAGACATTAGATCTTATATGGTATAGGTTAAATGCAAAAATTTAAATAAAAATAAGTATTATAAAAATCTTAATTTTGAGATTTTTGAAACTTTTACAAAAGGTTTTATCAATTGTTACAAAGGGTTAAACCCTCTCTCTTTTAAGGATTACAACTACTAAATCAAATCGACACACTAAACATATTTAAGTTCAACATGTATTAAAGTATAATTTAATAAATCTTAAAGTTTAGTTAAACATAATTTATTTTTGGTGAATTATAATAATAAGGTAAAATTTGAACTTGAACTCAAGATACATCTAGGGCGATGAACACACTTAACCATCAAGTCATCACATAAGGTTATTATTAATAATTTATTTTTATGTTAAGAACACGTTTTATTTCTATTTTTTATTAATTAATTAGTCCATGTATCGGGATTATATTACAAAAAGATTTTATTTAACTAAACCCGAGTTAATTAACTCGTTTAAATCACAATACAAATTTGTAATTCGGGTTACATCTTTCTATCAAAGATTTTTTTACAATAATTTCTCATTGGTTTTTAAACACGATAATTTTCATATTAAAACTTACAAATTAAAACACAAAACCCAATAATAATTTAATCATAAAAACAAATATATCATATGTTAAAATTTTTTGTACTAATAAAAATGCCATTGATCAGCTTCTAAGCCACTATAATATTTGGAATTCATTACTGAAGTTTGAAACTTCATCATACAAATTAAAAGGCCTGTTTATTTGGTGGGTTGGATTAGATTCGTACTCTCACTTTTTCAGCCCACAGTTTTTATTCGAAAACAAACCTTGTGTAAAAGGCTCATGGACAGTATTAAAAAAGAGTTAATATATTATTTAGTATTTCAGCTTGATTTCAATATTCAATTTGGTACCTAAACTTTACTTTAATGTTTATTTTGGTGCCTTGGTATTAAAAACATAAGTACTTAATTGAAAAAAAAGCTATAAAATTAAACATTGAAGCTAAACTTAAGAACCAAATTAAATATTAAAGCCAATTTCAGATATCAAATTGTATATTAACCCGTATTAAAAGTTATTACATTAAATTTATTCTCAATTTTTTATCTGAAATCAAATAATTAAACCAAAAAATCCAAAAAAAAAAAAAAACTTGAACATCATCAGAAAAAAATAAAATATTGCTTGTTAAAAGTGAATGTTAACCTTAAGCAATAACATTTGCTTGTTTCTTTGAATGAACATCTATCCTTATCGTTGATAGCAGACAAAATTATAATACGTCAAAACCAAGAATAAACATAAATCTTCAACGAGTTTAAGATTGGGGTCACAAGTTTTCCCGCTCATCATCTTCCGTTTCCAAGTTCCAATTAGTTGCCTTAACGTATCGGGCACTTGCCACTACAGTTGACACGGCAGTAATGAGCAGCTCCACCCTCCTGCCTTAATTACCAGTCCATGAAATACAACCATAAAACTTGATTCAAACCTTTCATATTTTCAATTTCAGAACAACCCATTGAAGCAAATTGGCTTGAATTTGAAGCAGATGCTGTCAGTAATCTTGGTTTTCATGGCTTTGCTCGTCGTCAGCTGCCTGCATGTGTATAACAACTGGTTCGGAAGTACTGGGAACAGCCATGGAGTTGAATATTGCGTGGTGTGCCTTAGCAAGGTTTTATAAGGGGGAAAAGCTCCGGTGGCTAAGGTGTCGCCATTGTTTTCATGTTCACTGTATCGATGCATGGCTTAAAGTTGGTAAAACTTGCCCTATTTGCAGGGTTAATGTTGCCCCTCAACGGAACTTTATCATTTCTTCCATCGTTTCTTTAGCTAAAAGAGTCGGGCAATGGATTGAAAACCCACTTTCGTCTGAGCTTACAGTGGCATTTTGTGAGAGTTTTGGCTTTATGTAATGATGTTAATTAGCTTAAGTCTAGCAGCCTGCAAACCCTGATTTCATTCTTTAATGGGTTGTTCTTAGACAGAAATATGGTAGGGCAATTAGCCTGACTATATACATACATATTCTTTTTATTCATCGTTTGATTTTGCTTACAAATTACAATCAGGTAGACTGTAAGAAGCATTCTTTTTACAAGGCAAAAATCTATTTTTAACTATGTACGAGCCCATTTTGCCCGGGCCCATACCAGCAAACCAACCCAAACAAACTAGACTAATAAAACACTTCCAGTCCATTACAACAAAAATTAACCCAAAAATGCCCAAACCCAAATTCAAGCCCAAACCTAATAGCCCATAACAAACTTTCAGCAACAGCAAACCCTAGCCCCAACTGCCCATGAGCGCCGCATGTGTGCCGCTCCACCTCCTCGTCTGCCACGCCTCCAGCCCACACCTCCACTCACACGCTTCTGCCACCACTGTCGGCCATGGCCACCTGCAAGAAGCCAAATAGCAAAGTGACAAAAAAAATAGAAACTAAAAGGCTGTAAATCGGCTATAAAAGCCGAAAATCAGACGATTGTACGGGCTTCCTCTCTTTTACGAACACTAGAAAATCAAAAGGAAACAAAGAAATATTGAAAGGTTGATTTTAATCTTCAAACTGCTTGCTATCCATTTATTTACTTATTCATTCTTTTTATTTCTCAAGATCTCCATTTATTTACTTATTCATTCTTTTTTTATTTCTTAAGAATCAATCTCAATCAGACGATTGTTTTGTGAACAAGACATACCAAAAGCAGAACGATTTTTAGAGGATTTTTCCTTTTTGTTTTTTTTTTGCATTATAATTTCAGCATATTTTATTTCACCTTTTTTTCTCTTCTTGTGCATTCAAAAATGAAAATGTAAGAAAAGAGAAATACGAGAAACTTACCTCTGTGGTCGCTTATCGTCGGCCACCAGCGATAGTGGTGGTGCGGCGAAGTCGGCGACGGGGTTCGTAGTCTTGGAACCTTGGAACAGAAAAGGGAACCCCCTTCATTTTTTGGGATTCTTAGATTGTCTGAAAGAAGAGAGAAAGAAGTGGGGGCTAATTTCTTTTTTAGGGTTCTATTTATTTATTTATTTTTGTTTTCTATTTATAATATTCCATAGGGCGTCGTTAATGGAAGAAAGACCTGTGCACTATTGCCCTAATGGGTAATTTGTGCCTTTGGTCCCCCCCAAATTCTGCGGCACCCTCAATGAAACCTTTTGTTTCCTTTAATTTTGGCCATCGAATTTTGCGCCCTTTTCAACCTGGTCCCGCGCAAAACGATGCGCATACGGGACGGGAATATTCGCAATCGATCCCCCATATCCTCAACGCCTTTTATTTCAGCCCATTAGCCACCTGTTATATTTATTTACAGTTTCAATCCCCAGATTCTGTTCTGTTTCCATTTTCATCCTTAGTTCTTTATTTCATAAATATATATATTTACTTTTCTTTCAAATTATTTTGTTTATTATTATTAGTCTCCTTGTTCATTTTGATTTCATCTTATTTTCTTTTTTAAATTGTGTAGATTTTTATGTCATTTCATTTAAGCGGTTTTATTATTATTATTCTTTCTTTCTCGTATCATTTATATTAGATAATTTTATTTACATATATATATATTATTTTAAGTTTACTGACATTTCAAAATTTTTTTATATGTATATCGATTTGCTTTTATTATTGTTTGTTTCATTTTATGTTTAAGATGTATTATATATGTTAAATATTATAAACTGCTTTCTATTGTTTCCTTTTAAATTGTCATTTTTATCTTCATTTTGAACCCATTTTATGTATTATTTAGTTAAAATTGTTTTATTATTTACACTTGTTTTACATATCTTTTAAACACAACTTATTTATTTAAAAATGTTTTATTTGTTTTTCGTTTCAAAGATTTTTCTTTTCCTTCGTATTACTTTATATACATTATTTGTTTTATCTTATATATATATACCATTTTTTTGTGTACATTATTAACCTTAAATCTCTTGTTTTGCATTATCTATTTTAAACTCATCACTATCATTTTAACATCGTTGTTATTTTTATAATACTTACCGATTTTTTTTATATATGTATACATTTATCTATGTTCTCATATTCTGTAATTTACATGCATTTCTTATTTTATGGCTTTAAATCATACATGCATACACATTTTTACATAATTGTATTTATTGTCATCATTGTTATTTGGTGTTTGTTTATTTATTCATATACCCTTGTGCTTTTTCTAAATGTTAGTTCTATTTATTTATTTGTATGCTTTGTTTATGTAATCGCCTCGTCATTCCATTTTGCCTATTGTATTGTTGTTACTCACTTTATTTTGCTCACTTTGTCGCATTCGTTATTGTTTTGTCAAGCATTGACACTAAACACCAAAAGGAAAATTTTTCTAAATAAGGCAATATTTCGCGTTTGGAAAATCGAGATAACGTACCCTAACGTGCTGGGTTTCGATTTCTCGTTTGACTAAATAGCCAAATATCCTCTTAAAGCTTCAAAGTATGGTTTCATTAAACTATAAGGTGATCTTGGTTTCGATGGTTTAGAGTATCGTGTCCTAACGTGCTGGATGTGATATTCCTTCGGAACAAGAGAATCTTATATTTCAATTCATGTTATCAGAGTTTCTTTTAAGGATCGTATTTTTAAAACTCTTCAAATTTTCAATTTTCGACACTAAGACACTAATTAATCAACTAGGTACCAATTTTGGGCGTATCGAGGGTGCTAATCCTTCCTCGTGCGTAGCCGACTCCCGAATTCATTTTTCTGAATTTCGTAGACCAAAATCGTTGTTTCAATAAAATTAAATCATTTATTAAAAATAATCACTTTTTGAGGTGACCCGATCACACCTCGTCAAAAAAAGAGATTGGTGGCGACTCCCGTTTTCATTCTTTTTTTTTAAATCCAAGTCTACCCCGTTTCATCAAAAATGGTGTCAACAGCTTGGCGACTCCACTGGGGATCATAAGAGAGTCAAGCCACGTGTTGATTATTTCTTGTCTTTTTGTTGAAAGTGGAAAATTCGATTTAAATTTACGATCCTCTCATTGCATCTCTTTTGTTTTGAATTATATTTTTTATCGTGTTCTGTATTTTATTTTATACCTCTGCACATTGCATTGCATGACCGCTGGTCATACCCTTTTAAGTGGGAGTGAGAAACTACGCCTTCGTGAGGTTTTCACCTCCGCATGGGATAGTGAATCGCTTCCGGGATACATCCGTACCTATGTCTTCGTGAGATTTTCATCTCCGCATGGCCATAGGGAAATGTATTCCCCTGAACTGAACTCGGTCCATATAAGCCTATAATGGGTGAGGATCGAGGAATCTGCTGGTTCAGGTACCCTTACTTTAGAACCAAACCACATATAGCGAGCCGTAAGAACCCACCGAGATAGAGCTATTCCAAACCCTAGTGCTTACCGAATAGATGCTTTATTTATTATTGTTTACTTTAAATCCTAGCTCTGATTTGCTTTGTTTGTGATTGCATGGCATTTTCATTTCAAAAGAGGTGTCGATTCACGTTCAGTATAGATAGAAAGCTTATCATGGAAAAGAGGTTTCTTGATAAAGTAGAAGACAATGCAGCTGTACGAGTGTGGGCTGAAACGATGTGGAGAGAGAAAGGCGATAGTCTTGCAGAAGGGTATGTATCAGAGTTATGGGACTTCACCCGTATCAGCGTAATCCAAAATGATCTTCGAGAAATGAAGGAAATACGGGATCAATGGGACGACGGGACCAAGCAGATGTTTTACTGTGACTACGGGGACTTGCCTTACCTACTTGGTATCAAAGTGGACAAGCATTTATTCCGAGCCCTAGCCCAGTTTTGGAATCCTGCTTACAGTTGTTTCACTTTTGGAAAAGTGGACTTGGTGCCCACCGTGGAAGAATATACGACCTTGCTTCGGTGTCCAAAGATTCAAATTGACAAGGCCTATTCTAGAGCTGCTAGTGTCCCGACATTATTAAAAAAATTGATGAGCATTACAGGGATGAGCGAACAGTGGGTCGCTGCCCGGATCCAACAGAAAGGAGACAGTAAATGCGTTCCTTGGAAAAGCTTGCGAGATTTAGTATTAGCCCACCCTGATGTGAAGAAAAGAGTGGATGTCTTCGCTCTAGGTATCTATGGATTGGTAATTTTCCCTAGAGCTTTAGGGCATGTAGATGAGGTCGTCTCTGATTTGTTCGATCGGCTTAGTAAAGGAGTCACGCCCATCCCGGCAATCTTAGCAGAAACCTTCAGATCTCTAAGCGCATGTCGAAGAGCAGGGGAGGGAAGGTTCATCGGATGCGTGCAGCTACTATTGGTGTGGTTCCATAGTCACTTTTGGAAGGTGGAAAATGTTTCCTATCGAGTCTTCTCAGAAGACTATTCCCCATTGAAGGAACAAGTTGCTACACCAAGACGAGACGACATCACGGAAGAAAAGTGGATGACGATTCTCCAAAATCTTCAGGAGGATGACGTTGAATGGAAAGCTCCTTGGATGGTACCCGACGAGATCCTGTATCGATGTGGGGATTTCGACTGGGTCCCTTTACTCGGAATTTGGGGAGCTGTCGGTTATGCCCCTTTAATCGTATTAAGACAATATAGATCGAGACAGTTCATACCAGCAACACAAGGGCTGGCTCAATGTGAGTTTTCTTATAAGGATGAAAACTACAAGAGAAAAACTCGAGAAATATCTAAAGCTTGGAAATAGGTTCACCGAATGAAAAGATTTACCGTAGAAGCGATGACAACTTCAGAATATTATGAGTGGTGGAGTAAAAGAGTCAATGACAACATCCCTAAGCCGAGGGAAGATTGCGTTCAGTCTATAGAGGAGCATCTACAAGTAGTTCCGTCAGAATTAGAGATCATCAAACGAGACTTTGAGAAAAGAAATTCTGAGTTGGGAAAGAGGATAGAACAACTAGAAGAAGAAAGAGTGCATTTGGGATTAGACATCGATATCCACAAGCTAGAAGCCGATAAATTAAGGAAGGGAAAGAACGCTGAAGAGGATTTGGATAGTCTAAAAACAGATTACAAGAAGCTGCGATTGTCAATGAGAACTGTCGGTCTGGGTAAAACGTCAGAGCAGTGGCGACAAGAGATTAATGAGGAAAAGAATAGGGCCGATCAGTGGGAAAGAAATTTCAAGATGCTCGAGCTCGAGAAAACGCTTTGGAAAGGAGTTTGTTAGAGTGCCGAAATGAGAAGGCAGGATTAAAGGCCAAGGTGGCAGAGCTAGAAAAGTCACTTCACTCGTACCGTAGTCGCAACTCCATGATCGAATTAAGAGCAAGCTTAAATAAGATCGAAGAACTGAAAGGAAAGGTAGAGGAGCTTGAGGACGCATTACACAATTCTGAGCTACGAATGGAGCTTCTTGAGAGGAGTAATGATCAATGGCAAGAGCAATTCCATCATTCTCAAAGTCAGATTAGAGATAGAGATTACGTTATGGGCGAAGTTGTGACTCAAGTGCAGGAAGTGGCTGATCATCTGCAAACATTAGCAGTTCAGGCCGATGTATTGAGTTTAAAATATGAGTCAGAATCAAGCCGAGGTCGAGATTTAGCTTGGCTTCTTAGGAAGGTTAAGGCTTTGGGTATAAAGGCGAAGCCGTATATGTAATTTATTTTATGTAAAGAAATTTGCTTTCTAGTTGAGTTTTCTAATGAAATTGAATTCGAATCAATGCCTCTTTTTTTGCATTCATCTCATACATTTGCATTACATCTCATAAAATGACCCTAATAAAATTAAATTATGACAGTTACCCTGGAAACCAACAAAAATCTAATCAAATATCACTACGGTACTCGTCGCCAAACAAAAGCAATGGATCAAAGGTTGGAAAGATTGGAACAGTTGCAACGAGAGATGCAAGATCAGATGCATGAACGACTGGAAAAAATCCAGCAGGACATGTTAGAATCCCAGAACACCGTGATGAACCAATTAAAGCAGTTATTGGCTGGAGGGAATAACAAAGGAAAAGACCCCGTAGTTGATGCTGGGGAGGATCACGATGACCCTGTTTATCCTCCAGGTTTCACCCCAACTAACATCCAAGCACAACCAGAGGTGTACCCACAGAGGGTACCAGTTACCATAGGACCTCAATATCTGGCTGGTACCTCGGTACCAGTGCATTTTCAAATGGGCTCGGGTTTTAATCCTGGGGATAATCCCACTAATCCGGTGGTCCCGGACCTTGATGACGTGGCAGAAACAGAAAAAACAAGAATGAACCTGCCAAAACAACTGGAGGACCGATGTAGATGGTTAGAGGAAAAATTTAGAGCCATGGAGAACATCGACTATCATCGCGGGGTTGACGCCAAGGATCTGAGTTTGGTCCCTGATTTAGTACTCCCACCTAAGTTCAAAATGCCGGAATTCGAAAAATATAATGGGACTAGTTGTCCTGAAGCTCATATAACTATGTTCTATCGAAGAATGACAGGATACGTCAACAATGATCAGCTGTTAATCCACTGCTTCTAGGACAGTTTGATCGGATCTGCAGCCAAATGGTACAACCAACTGAGTTGTGCTAAAGTTAGTTCATGGAGAGACTTGGCGCAAGCTTTTATGAAGCAATACAGTCATGTAACGGATATAACACCCGATCGAATTACGTTACAAAACATGGAAAAAAAGCCTAGCGAGAATTTCAGGCAATACGCCCAACGATGGAGAGAAGTGGCAACACAAGTCCAGCCACCCCTTTTGGAAAAAGAGGTCACCATGTTATTTATCAACACTTTGAAAGCCCCGTTCATCAACCACATGTTGGGGAGTGCTACCAAGAGCTTCTCGGATATGGTAATGTCTGGTGAAATGATTGAGAACACGGTAAGGAGCGGTAAAATTGACACGGGGGAAAACTTCAAAAGACCAGCCCCAAAGAAAAAAGAGGGCGAAGTAAACAACGTAAACACATATAGCAAGAGCCATTCAAAACCGATTACTGTTGGCCCTCCAAAAATGATAACCACTAGTCACCAAGCCCCCTCAAGGCAGGAACCCAACACGAGGCCTAACACAAGGACTAACACAGAGAGACTTCAATTCACGCCCATTCCAATAACATACGGGGAACTGTATCAGAAGTTATTTGATGCACACATAGTATCTCCATTTTATCTAGAGCCCATGCAACCTCCATATCCCAAATGGTATGACACGAATGCCCAATGTGAATACCATGCAGGGATACCAGGGCACTCAATTGAGAACTGCACTGGGTTTAAAAAGGCGGTGGAAAGGTTCATTAAGATGGGGATTGTGAAGTTTGACAACCCATTAGGACCCAACGTAGCAGCGAATCCGTTACCCGATCATGCTGATAAAGGGGTAAACACAATAATCGAAGGTGGGAGAAAGAGAATCAAAACTGACATTGCAGAGATAAAAACCCCATTGAGTTGGGTTTGGAGACAAATGATAGAAGGAGGTCTCATCAAACAAGATTCAAAAGAAAGGCCCGAAGGAACGAAGACGTACTGCGAGTTTCATGCTGAAGAAGACCATGACATTCAAAACTGCACTGAATTCAAGGCCATGGTACAAAATCTGATGAACAACAAAGAGCTAGAATTTTATGAAGAGATCAAAGGACTTGAAAAAGGAGAAGTTTATGCCTCGGAGGAGGGGCCTACGAGAAAGGCCCAAAATCACCCGGTGGTGATTATTTCAAGGCCAACAAGCACAGGATCTGGAATACAACTGGCGCCAAGGGTCATAATCCAAAAACCTGTAGCCTTTCCTTACAAGGATAGCAAAAAGATTCCTTGAAATTATGACTGCAATGTGATGATCACGGGAGAGGAGAACCCGATAAATGCTTCAGAAGAGGGTAATGACGCAGGCTTCTATACGCGTAGTGGAAAACGTTACGACCCGGGAAATACAAAAAGGGAGCCTATAAAAGGAAAAACCTTGGCGGTTGAACAAGATAAAACGAAGACGACCGGAATTGAACCGCATATTAACACACTGGTGACTGAAAATGAGGCTAGAAAATTCCTAAAATTCTTGAAGCATAGCGAGTATAGCGTGGTGGAACAACTGCATAAGCAACCGGCTCGCATCTCAGTGCTCGAGTTACTTCTAAGTTCAGAGATACATCGTAATGCGTTGATAAAAGTGCTAAATGAGACTTATGTCGCTAAAGATATCTCAGTGAACAAATTGGATCGCCTGGTTAACAATATAAATACCGATAACTTCATCTTCTTCAACGATGATGAGATCCCGCCAGGTGGTATGGGATCTACCAAGGCCTTGCACATCACTGCCCGTTGCAAGGGGTGTATACTACCGGCGGTACTCGTTGACAATGGATCGGCCCTGAATGTTTTACCCCTGTCCATATTAAACAGGCTACCTGTGGATAGTTCTCACATGAAATCATGCCAAAATATAGTGAGAGCATTTGATGGCACTCAGAGAAAAGTGATGGGGAGAATCGAGATACCTCTATTGATTGGTCCAAATACATACGAGGTGGACTTTTTGGTAATGGATATTAAACCATCTTACAATTGCCTATTGGGGAGGCCTTGGATCCATTCTGCAGGAGCTGTACCATCGTCACTTCACCAAAAGTTAAAATTGGTGATAAAGGGTCGATTGGTGACTATAGATGCAGAAGAAGACATCATTGCATCAGTCACCGATGATATGCCATACATAGAGGCTGATAGTGAAGCGATAGAATGTTCATTCTGATCTTTGGAATTCGTAAATGCCACATTTGTCATCGAGATGAGCAAAATCCCAGAGCCTAAGATATCCAAAGCTACGTCAATGAGCTTACAGCTAACGATGGGAAAGGGAGCATTGTCTGGAAGAGGATTAGAAAAATACCTCCAGGGAAGGGTCGGAGTACCGATCCTAGTTAACAAACAGGACCGTTATGGTTTGGAATATAAGCCTAATGCGAGGGAAAGGAGGAAAGAGATGGAGAAAAAGCAAGAAAAGAGAAGATCACATTTGGGCGGGATAGAAGTCAAGTGGGGACCGATAACCTTTCCCCATATATCTAAGACTTTTGTTTCAGGGGGAATTGTCCACCCTGAAGAGAATGATGAGGTTACAGAAGGAAGGATTGAGAGGTTGGACATCAATGCCATATCCGCGGAAGAAAGGGTGGAAAGGAATTTATCAGGCATTTGTCCTTACGAACCTGGAAGTGTTCTGAATAACTGGACTGCAGAAGAGATCCCTGTAACATTTAGAACTAATTCAGAGTAATATTCAGAACACTTGTTGCCCTAAGCCTGGGGGTGATAAGAATCTTTTGTAAAAGGCACACGTCCAAAATCTAATTTCAGTGAAAACTTATCATTCAGTTTCATCTTGAGCAAATATTCTTTCATTCTTTTCATAATCATACTATGCATACAAGTATTCTTAGATTCTTTTATTTGGTACTCCATTTGTTCCTATAACAGGTCTTCAGATATCAACGAGATGAGCGACGCTGTTACTAATTCAGAGTCTCTATTCGAACAAGACATGAGTATAGATGATCCTCAAGATTTTGAAGGTGACCAAGACAGCGTTTTATCTCCGGATTTGTTAAGAATGATGGAAGAAGAAGAAAAATAAATTCTACCCTATAAGGAATCAGTAGAAGTTGTGATCTTAGAAGAGGGCAGAGAGGTAAAAGTTGGCGCTTGCATGGCCAAGGAAACAAGGCGAGACCTTGTTGAGTTGCTTCAAGAGTTTAAAGATGTCTTCGCATGGTCCTACCAAGATATGCCAGGTTTAAGTACTGATATCGTGGTACACCGATTGCCTATAAAGGAAGAATACAAACCAGTCCAACAAAAGCTTCGAAGGATGAGGCCTGATGTCTTGCTAAAAATAAAGGAAGAAGTTAAGAAGCAATTTGATGCTGGTTTCTTACAGGTGGTCAAGTACTCAGAATGGGTAGCCAATATAGTCCCTGTTCCTAAGAAAGATGGGAAGGTGCGAATAGGGACTTGAACAAAGCCAGCCCAAAGGATAATTTCCCACTGCCTCATATTGATACCTTGGTAGACAACACGGCCGGATACTCACTGTTCTCTTTCATGGATGGTTTCTCCGGGTACAACCAAATTAAGATGCTTTCTAAAGACAGGGAGAAGACCACATTCATAACGATGTGGGGGACGTTTTGTTATAAAGTGATGCCTTTTGGATTGAAAAATGCGGGAGCAACGTATCAGAGAGTCATGGTAGCATTATTCCATGATATGATGCATAAAGAGATAGAAGTTTATGTTGATGACATGATCGCAAAATCCAGAACAGAAAGGGAACACGTGCAAGTTCTGAGAAAACTGTTTCTGAGGTTAAGGAAGTTCCAGCTAAAACTTAACCCAGCCAAGTGTACTTTCGGGGCTAGATCAGGAAAATTGCTAGGATTCTTAGTCAGCGAAAAGGGAATTGAAATTGACCCAGACAAAGTTAAGGCCATACAAGAATTACCTCCGCCAAGTACTCAAAAAGAAGTTCGGGGTTTCCTAGGAAGACTAAATTACATCGCTCGATTTATTTCACAATTAACCGAGAAATGTGACCCCATATTCCGTCTTCTTAGGAAACACAATCCAGGTGTATGGGATGAGGAGTGCCAGAAAACTTTCGAAAGAGTTAAACATTACTTGTCCAACGCCCCAGTACTGATGCCACCTTGCCCTGACAAACCACTAATACTATACTTGGCAGTATTTGAGAATTCCATGGGGTGCGTGCTCGACCAACATGATGAGTCAGGATGAAAGGAAAGAGCGATCTACTATCTCAGTAAGAAGTTCGCTGAATGCGAAACGAGATATTCGCCAATTGAAAAATTATGTTGCGCATTGGTTTGGACTACTCGAAGATTGAGACAATACATGTTGTACCATACGACTTGGTTAATCTCAAAGTTAGACCCTCTGAAATACATGATGGAGTCAACTACTCTAAATAGAAGGATGGCCCGATGGCAAATTCTACTATCTGAATTTGACATAACCTATGTGAATCAAAAGGCTGTAAAAGGGAGCGCGATAGCAGATTTTCTAGCAAGTAGAGCCCTGGACGACTATGAGCCTTTGAACTTTGATTTCCCAAATGAGGATCTGATGTATGTGGCAACTACTGAAGCAAGCACACAAGAAGGCCATACTTGGAAATTAAATTTTGACGGAGCCTCAAATGCCATGGGCAACGGGATTGGGGCAGTCTTGGTATCTCCAAACGGTGATCATTATCCTTTCACCAGTAAACTAGATTTTGATTGCACAAATAACATGGCGGAATATGAAGCATGTATCATGGGAATCCGTGCGGCTATGGAACGCAAAATCAAGGTACTTGAGGTATATGGGGATTCGGCATTGGTAATTTATCAGCTCAAAGGCGAATGGGAAACAAGAGACCCTAAGTTGATTAGTTACCGAAGGATAGTCCTAGAATTGATTGAGGAGTTCGACGACATCACTTTTTGTTATCTCCCACGAGACGAGAATCAGATGGCCGACGCTTTAGCTACATTGGCTTCCATGATCAAAGTAAATAGACCAGAGGATGTGAAGCCTATCCAAATGAGTATTTATGATGCTCCAGCCCACTGTTGTAACCTTGACGAAGAAGAAGAAAAGGACGACAACCCTTGGTATCAGGATATATTGCGATACGTAAAAAATCGTGAATACCCAAACCAAGCAACTGAGAATGACAAGAGAATGTTGAGGAGGCTGGCCAGTGATTACGTCTTAGATGGAGAGATCCTGTACAAAAGAGGAAAAGATCAGGTGCTGTTAAGATGTGTGGACGCTGTGGAGGCCAAACAGATCTTGGAAGAAGTCCATGATTGTATTTGTGGAACACACGCTAACGGTTTCACAATGGCCAGACAGATCATGAGATTTGGATATTATTGGTCTACCATGGAAGGAGACTGCATCAAATATGCTAAGAAGTGCCATAAATGCCAGATTTACGGAGACAAAATTCATGTGCCTCCATCACCTCTTCATGTCATGACTTCCCCATGGCCTTTCTCCATGTGGGGCATGGACGTCATTGGGCCGATATCGCCAAAGGCTTCAAACGGACATCGTTTCATTTTTGTAGTGATTGACTACTTTACTAAGTGGGTAGAGGCTACTTCTTACGCCAACGTCACAAAGGCAGCTGTCAGCAAGTTTTTAAAGAAGGAAATCATATGTCGGTATGGAATGCCCGAAAGGATTATATCTGACAACGCATTAAATTTGAATAATAGCACGATAGCAGAGGTTTGTAGTCAATTCAATATCAAGCACCACAACTCATCGCCATATCGTCCGAAGATGAATGGTGCGGTGGAGGCAGCCAATAAAAATATCAAAAAGATTGTGGGGAAAATGACTGAGACCTATAGAGATTGGCACGAGAAGTTGCCATTCGCCCTCTATGCTTATCAAACGTCTGTCAGGACTTCTACCGGGGCAACACCATTCTCTTTGGTTTATGGAATGGAGGCAGTGCTGCCAATTGAGGTTGAAATTCCCTCTCTCCGAGTTTTTTCAGAACTAAAGTTAGACGAAGCAGAATGGATCCAATCCCGATATGATCAGCTGAACTTGATTGAAGAAAGGAGGTTAAGAGCTATCCGTCATGGTCAAATGTACCAGAAACAATGATGCGAGCTTACAATAAGAAAGTTCGTCCTAAAAAATTCCATGAAGGGGACTTGGTATTGAAGAAGATCCTTCCCATACAAAAAGACTTCAGAGGAAAGTGGATGCCAAACTGGGAGGGACCTTATGTAGTAAAAAAGGCCTTTTCAGGAGGGGCATTAATTTTAACTGGGATGGATGGCAAAAGCTTGCCCAATCCTGTGAATTCGGATTCAGTGAAGAGGTACTTTGCCTAAAAAAAAAGGGAGAGGCCAAGGCGAAAAACCCGCAAAGGGCACCTTGAGACCAAATGGGTTTTGAATTGAAAACCCAGGAATGGGCAATTCAAATTTTCGATCAAAGATGAGGCATAGAGTAGTTTTGTCTTCTCCGAATTAACAAGAAGGAAAGATGCTACATCTTGGGGCATCAACAAAGCCTTCTAGGACTTCTAAACACATATCAAGTTCAAAAGGGTCCTTAAGAAGTTTGTGCAGAGAAGTTCATGCTGCGATATCTGGGGCACCTGTTTTTATCTTATTTACATCTTAGCAAAATTTTCTATTTGTTCATTTAGAGCCCTGCTCTCAATAAAGTTCCATCTTATTCATTGTGATAATCTTTTTCATCATATCTCAGCAAAATTTGCTATCTTGATTGATTTATTCATTTCGAGTTTTGCTCTCAGCAAAATTTTATCTTGTCCATCTTGATAATCTTTTTCAAGCATTTTTCATTAAAATAATGATTACTGGACTGGTAATATTCAAGCAGAAGGAGTTCTACATATTACTCTGAAAGCTTCTAAATAGTACGAGGACCTGAAACAGGACTATTGTTTAGAACTGACCAAACTTAAGGGTTAGAAGCATTGGAGGAAGAATAGTCTAAATTGCAACTATTTCCTTAGTTTTTTCTGTCAAAGATACCAGCTGAACGAGAAGGGGCGGTGATAGAACCGTTAATAAATTTCGAGTAATGACAACCTAAGCGATTAAAAAGGGATCATTCTCATGACATTCTGCAAATATCATTCATACACATCTAGTTAGGAGCATTTGATCCACTCTGATCATGTCATCCTAAACACTAGGCGTAAATAGGTCCATAAAATTGATTTTTTAGGTCATATTCCCAGAGAACAGATCAAAGGAACAGATCCTATACCCATGAAGTTACAATGGGATGGATTGAAGTCAGATGCAGATCTTGTCTTCCCATATTGGTGGCGAAGTAGATCGCAGAAAGCAGATCTTGTCTTCATGTATTGGCGTGAAGTAGATCGAAGATAGCAGGTCCTATCTTCCTATATTGATAGGAAGTGGATCCAAGATGCAGATCTTGTTTTCCCATATTGGTGGCGAAGTAGATCGCAGAAAGCAGATCTTGTCTTCATGTATTGGCGTGAAGTAGATCGAAGATAGCAGGTCCTATCTTCCTATATTGATAGGAAGTGGATCCAAGATGCAGATCTTGTCTTCCCATATTGGTGGCGAAGTAGATCGCAGAAAGCAGATCTTGTCTTCATGTATTGGCGTGAAGTAGATCGAAGATAGCAGGTCCTATCTTCCTATATTGATAGGAAGTGGATCCAAGATGCAGATCTTGTCTTCCCATATTGGTGGCGAAGTAGATCGCAGAAAGCAGATCTTGTCTTCATGTATTGGCGTGAAGTAGATCGAAGATAGCAGGTCCTATCTTCCTATATTGATAGGAAGTGGATCCAAGATGCAGATCTTGTCTTCCCATATTGGTGGCGAAGTAGATCGCAGAAAGCAGATCTTGTCTTCATGTATTGGCGTGAAGTAGATCGAAGATAGCAGGTCCTATCTTCCTATATTGATAGGAAGTGGATCCAAGATACAGATCTTGTCTTCCCATACTGGTGTTGAAGTAGATCGAAGATTGCAGATCTTGCCTTCCTGTATTTGGCAGAGAAGCAGATCGAAGATTACAGTCTTATCTCCCTAAGTAGTAGTGGAGCAGACTAAAAACACAAATCTCATCCCCATGGAGTCGTAGCAGAGTAGATTGAAGCTACAAGGCGTATCTGAAGTTGCAGAAGAGTGGATCGAAGCAACAAGACGTGACAGGTTGGAATAAGGCTGCTTAAAGAAGATGAGCACCAAAAAGTCAAGACTCGGCAAGACCGGGCAAAATTGGCCCTTTTGATGTCTTTGCTCTATTCTCGTTACGCGAAAATGAGCAAAGAGGGGCAGCTGTACGAGCCCATTTTACCCGGGCCCATACCAGCAAACCAACCCAAACAAACCAAACTAATAAAACACTTCCAGTCCATTACAACAAAAATTAACCCAAAAATGCCCAAACCCAAATTCAAGCCCAAACCTAATAGCCCATAACAAACTTTCAGCAACAGCAAACCCTAGCCCCAACTGCCCATGAGCGCCGCATGTGTGCCGCTCCACCTCCTCGTCTGCCACGCCTCCAGCCCACACCTCCACTCACACGCTTCTGCCACCACTGTCGGCCATGGCCACCTGCAAGAAGCCAAATAGCAAAGTGACAAAAAAATAGAAACTAAAAGGCTGTAAATCGGCTATAAAAGCCGAAAATCAGACGATTGTACGGGCTTCCTCTCTTTTACGAACACTAGAAAATCAAAAGGAAACAAAGAAATATTGAAAGGTTGATTTTAATCTTCAAACTGCTTGCTATCCATTTATTTACTTATTCATTCTTTTTTATTTCTCAAGATCTCCATTTATTTACTTATTCATTCTTTTTTTTATTTCTTAAGAATCAATCTCAATCAGACGATTGTTTTGTGAACAAGACATACCAAAAGCAGAACGATTTTTAGAGGATTTTTCCTTTTTGTTTTTTTTTTGCATTATAATTTCAGCATATTTTATTTCACCTTTTTTTCTCTTCTTGTGCATTCAAAAATGAAAAATGTAAGAAAAGAGAAATACGAGAAACTTACCTCCGTGGTCGCTTGTCGTCGGCCACCGGCGATAGTGGTGGTGCGGCGAAGTCGGCGACGGGGTTCGTAGTCTTGGAACCTTGGAACAGAAAAGGGAACCCCCTTCATTTTTTTGGGATTCTTAGATTGTCTGAAAGAAGAGAGAAAGAAGTGGGGGCTAATTTCTTTTTTAGGGTTCTATTTATTTATTTAATTTTGTTTTCTATTTATAATATTCCATAGGGCGTCGTTAATGGAAGAAAGACCTGTGCACTATTGCCCTAATGGGTAATTTGTGCCTTTGGTCCCCCCCCAAATTCTGCGGCACCCTCAATGAAACATTTTGTTTCCTTTAATTTTGGCCATCGAATTTTGCGCCCTTTTCAACCTGGTCCCGCGCAAAACGATGCGCATACGGGACGGGAATATTCGCAATCGATCCCCCATATCCTCAACGCCTTTTATTTCAGCCCCTTAGCCACCTGTTATATTTATTTACAGTTTCAATCCCCAGATTCTGTTCCGTTTCCATTTTCATCCTTAGTTCTTTATTTCATAAATATATATATATTTACTTTTCTTTCAAATTATTTTGTTTATTATTATTAGTCTCCTTGTTCATTTTGATTTCATCTTATTTTCTTTTTTAAATTGTGTAGATTTTTATGTCATTTCATTTAAGCGGTTTTATTATTATTAGTCTTTCTTTCTCGTATCATTTATATTAGATAATTTTATTTACATATATATATATTATTTTAAGTTTACTGACATTTCAAATTTTTTTATATGTATATCGATTTGCTTTTATTATTGTTTGTTTTATTTTATGTTTAAGATGTATTATATATGTTAAATATTATAAACTGCTTTCTATTGTTTCCTTTTAAATTGTCATTTTTATCTTCATTTTGAACCCATTTTATGTATTATTTAGTTAAAATTGTTTTATTATTTACACTTGTTTTACATATCTTTTAAACGCAACTTATTTATTTAAAAATGTTTTATTTGTTTTTCGTTTCAAAGATTTTTCTTTTCCTTCGTATTACTTTATATACATTATTTGTTTTATCTTATATATATATACCATTTTTTTGTGTACATTATTAACCTTAAATCTCTTGTTTTGAATTATCTATTTTAAACTCATCACTATCATTTTAACATCGTTGTTATTTTTATAATACTTACCGATTTTTTTTATATATGTATACATTTATCTATGTTCTCATATTCTGTAATTTACATGCATTTCTTATTTTATGGCTTTAAATCATACATGCATACACATTTTTACATAATTGTATTTATTGTCATCATTGTTATTTGGTGTTTGTTTATTTATTCATATACCCTTGTGCTTTTTCTAAAATGTTAGTTCTATTTATTTATTTGTATGCTTTGTTTATGTAATCGCCTCGTCATTCCATTTTGCCTATTGTATTGTTGTTACTCATTTTATTTTGCTCACTTTGTCGCATTCGTTATTGTTTTGTCAAGCATTGACACTAAACACCAAAAGAAAATTTTTTCTAAATAAGGCAATATTTCGCGTTTGGAAAATCGAGATAACGTACCCTAACGTGCTGGGTTTCGATTTCTCGTTTGACTAAATAGCCAAATATCCTATTAAAGCTTCAAAGTATGGTTTCATTAAACTATAAGGTGATCTTGGTTTCGATGGTTTAGAGTATCGTGTCCTAACGTGCTGGATGTGATATTCCTTCGGAACAAGAGAATCTTATATTTCAATTCATGTTATCAGAGTTTCTTTTAAGGATCGTATTTTTAAAACTCTTCAAATTTTCAATTTTCGACACTAAGACACTAATTAATCAACTAGGTACCAATTTTGGGCGTATCGAGGGTGCTAATCCTTCCTCGTGCGTAGCCGACTCCCGAATTCATTTTTCTGAATTTCGTAGACCAAAATCGTTGTTTCAATAAAATTAAATCATTTATTAAAAACAATCACTTTTTGAGGTGACCCGATCACACCTCGTCAAAAAAAGGGATTGGTGGCGACTCCCGTTTTCATTCTTTTTTTTAAAATCCAAGTCGACCCCGTTTCATCAAAAAATGGTGTCAACAAACTACTTACTATCTTTGAAGATCTCTCAAATCCCCCCATTGTTCATTTGTTCTTACCAACAGAACCATATTTGTAAGTTAAATATTACAAATACAAAATAAGATTCTTTATTTTCTTCATGGTGTAAAATGGAGGGTTTTCAACCTCAAAACATGAAAAGCTTAAGAGTAATCTCAACCATTAACTTAGAGTAAAAATCCGGCCTGAGATCTTATGCCTATGTTTTTCTATATAATTAACTTTCTCAAAAGCCTAAAAGGATGGTAATCAATGCTCACAGTTCAAGCACCACATTTATTTATGTTAGCGGCTGGCCATTATGAGGTTGAAAATAATTCTTTGTTCATCATTTTGTCTAATCCCCCCTCTCTTTTTCAGTACACTACACAGTTCAACACTTAAAAGCCCGAAATTGTGGTAAAATCATGCGAGCAACTACATTGTTTCAATTTCACAACATTGGTCGGTTAATTGCATGCAAAAAGGTCACTCTGCGTATATTAAAAAAAATCGAGTTTAGCTATAGAAAATATGATTAAGCCTATTAATTCAAGCTTACAATATATTATGGTAATGTGAAGAGTAAAGTATGAACAGTCAAAAACTGAATGATTTCTTAGAGTTCCCATTTCTTAGAGTACCCAAGAGGCGCCATGATTGCTTTAGCTATTATTACACTATTCTCAATAAGGGACGACGAAAGCAATGTTACACCGCATTAACGGTGGAAAAAAAGGTATGCAATTATGCAAGCAAGATTGTATATTTTTGTAGTAATTTACTTCAGCTTTAATTTGAATGCCAACCAAAAGCATGTTAGATATAATTTCATTTGATGTGGTCTGTAATTGTAGCGACCAAAAAGTAGGAAAATTCTTAATGCAAAACCATATATTTATAAATTTTAATATTGACTAAATTAGGTTTTCTTTTTTAAAATTAGAGAAAATTAATGTCAATTTTAAAAGTGAGTAATTAAGAATAATTAATCTCAATGCTAATGTTCTATTGTACATTTTTTATTTGCATAATAACAAATTTAGTCCTCAAATTTTATACATTCGGTCAATTTGTTATTGATTTAATAAGTTTAGCCTACAACATTTACAAATCCTGTCAATTTGGTATTTGATAACTCTAATATCTTAGAGTTATTTGTTCTTTATTTTAGTAGGATTTTAGGATTTTTAGTTATTTTATAATTTAATTTTATTAGATTTTAGGAATTCTATTTCATTCATGTTTTAAGTTAAGTATATATATATAGTGTTAAATGGAATTAATTTTTTATGTGTTCTTATTCAATATAGGCCCGACAAAGCATGAGAAAGAATAGCTTAATATAAGTAGATTTTCGTTCCAATGAAGAATATCTCCACCCTAGCGAAAGTAAATAGACAAATTTCTGCTCCAACGGAATGACATATATACTCTATAGTTTTTTAAAAGTTACAATTTTTAGGGGTTAGAAACTTTAAAAGAGGAGAAAAAAGGGGAAGAGCTGTCCAAGCTTTCATGCATCAAGAATCAACAGATTTCAACTAGAAGGCGAAGCTTCTCCATTGTTTTTCTTATGTTTGGTTATTATTTTAATTTTAAGATATTTCTCAAATTCTCTATGAACTAAATCTCTTTTTTAGGGTTACAATGGATTTCATGCTGAATTAATTGAATGGTATCTATTTTCATCTCTTTTTATTATTAATAGATTTTCGATTATTTATTCGTTCTTGTTCTTATTTGATAATAGTCTGGCCACCTATTAGTTTGAAAAAACCTAAAGACATTGAAATAAGACTTTTCGTTTTAGGTCTAGAATAAATAGCTCTTGGTTTTAATTAGATGAGTCAATTCGTGTTTCGTAATTAGGATACAAACTTACATGCTTATCTTTTTTTTTTTGAAAGAAACTTACATGCTTATCTTAGGTAGTCATAATTGGGGTTATTCTTAATCAATCTTGTCTACATTATTGACATAGGAATATAGCTCAATAGTTAGATTAGATTAGTTCTTTAATTGCTCGGAAGAGAATTAAGGAAATTTTAGGTCCCAGGTTAGTAATAAACTCTATTAGGATAAATTGGGTGGAGATAGATCAATTAGCTAACGCATTTGATGAAATTGCAATACTAGGGTTTTATTATTAATTTTTATTTGCTTTAATTTGCATTGATTATTTTTATTTACTTTTAAATTAGTAGAAAACTGTATTCTCAATTAATTTGGATAGGTTATTAGAGTAATATTTGGTGATTGGTGTTTTGATTAGTAATAGCTCTATGTGGGATCAATATTTTATACTACTTGAAATAATACATATACTTGCATACATGATTTTCGATCAACAAGTTTTTGGCGTCGTTGTCGAATAGCCAATTGTTAATTTTGTTAACATCAATTTAATTACTTTTTGCTTAACTTAAATTTATTTTTTGTTTTATTTTTAGATACCTTTGACTTTTGTATATGCAGAAGTTAAAATCTAGATTATCTACCACTTGATTTGGAGATTGAATCAACTTTACAAAGACTCAAATGTTTAAGGATCAATTCTGAGGTTGAACACAAAGAGTCAATAATGGCAAATCCTAATAGGAATAACAATGTTAATGAGCAGAATAATGTACGAGTTCCTTCTGTTGTCCCTATTGCATCTAAGTGTATCAAAGACTATGCCATCCCGCATGCCAAAGGGCTTCGTACTAGTGTCACGGGGCTATACATTTCGTCTCGCAATCCGTGCGGCCTTAGGCGATTTGCTCGTCCAAACTCGCCCAAGTCAGCCTTTACTCGAATGAGGGTTCTTTAAGAACTCCTCCAAGGCACCAACTCGTACAGTGGAAGCAAACTTATGCCAAAAGAAGCTTAAAAGAACAACAGAAAGGGACGCTCGCAAAGTGTTTGAGTAAATGCTCTCTATTCTCTTATTCACAAAGAATAATGAAACAATGAATGGAGTGTACAAATGAGGGGGGGGCTCTCTATTTATACTTGAGCTCCCCCAAAACTGACGGTCAAGATACAATTACATCGACGGACGAGTTAACCAATCCCATGATTTAAGGGATTTTACAAGATATTGCCAAATCAAATCCTATCTAATCTTACAAGATATGATTCTCTCTATTTTTGAAGATTAGTTACCATAGCTGCCTAAGTTGCCATATCTTCGCTATCGGGCCAACCAGGCTTCAAGTTGACAGGCTTCTCTATCAGTTCGTTGAATCGGGCCAGCTCTCGTGGGCTAAATGATCCCCATCTTATCGACAGACCTCCATGGGGCGCATCTTGTGCCATGGTCACGGGCCTTGCACTCTGACCCGTGACATTCTCCCCCACCCATTCTCCCAACGCCCTCGTTGCGACTTTCGAATGGCACTGACTTAATTCACCTTGGATCCTTCTCGTTGCCTTGGCTTCCTCCCGACTCGCTTCCCAATCGGGTTGTCCCTTCTTCCAGACTTTTTTCCTCGGCTTCCGTCTCCTTTTATCTTAAACCGTCGCACTAGTTGGTACATCTCGTTAGCAAAAAGTCTCCGTACTAACTTGCCCCAATTTTAACTTGTTCCCTTTTGAACCGTCTTGATTCTCACACCTTGGCTTCGTGTTGCCCATAGTCCCTCGGCTTTCTTGCTTATGAACTTTGAAAGGGCCTTTACGACCTTGCCAAGCCAACAAGTCAGAATTTAAAACACTATCAAAGTGTTCGCAATGTACCTTACTCACAGTATTTACTCGTCCCGACTGTTTCTGCATCGCTTCTTTTCCCTCGAAGTCCGATGTACCACTCACCTTTCCCATAGGTGTCGGCTCCACAGTCGAATCTGCAGGCTTCATATCAATCGCTTGCGCCACTAACACTTCCGAATGGCTTTTCGTAACATCCCATTCTATCGAGTCAATGTTTCTCCCATACGAAACATCCTCGACTAGTTGGATTGATGACAAAACCTTTGTCCTAACCTTCATATCTCGATACACTGGCACAACAATCTTTGATAATGGACCAGTGACAATATGAATTTGATCGGCCCATGGATACAGAACCGTCTGAATCCTATCAAGGAAGTTTAAGCCAAGCACATAATCGTAATCATCTAGTTGGATTACCTCGAATTCTTCCTTGCCTTTCCATTCGCTGATTTGTAGTTCCACCTCACGAACTACTCCCACAGTTGGGCCCTCCTCGGAATTTATCGTCTTGATCTTCCTATTCGATTTCTTAATCGAGAGACCAAGTTTCTTCGCAGCCTTCTCCGATATGAATAAATCTGATGCTCCCGTATCAATCAGAGCACTCCCATTTCGACCTACAATGTTGATGTCTACGAACATCAACCCTTCCCTACCATTCCTTTTCTTCGGGAAGAGAATTATCGAATTGACCCTCAATGCCTTTTTCTCAATCGGGTTTTCCTCTTCCGGCTCATCACTCTTCTTGATAGCCGTAAACGTAGATACTTTTGGGCAATCTCTCTTCATGTGCGGTCCATTACAAAAGTAGCACCTCAACTTTCCCCTCTTTTTTTTCGGGCTATTGGGTCTTCTTTTCCCATTTCGTGGTTTCCTATTACCACCATCTTCCTCATGGTGCCCACCATTGCCCCTCCCATTGGGCTTGGAAGATTCAAACCTGTCTTTTCTCGGAACAAGTTCCACTAGGGGCTCTGCCACCAGCATGGCATTGGTTAGTTCTTGAACTCCACGACGTTGCAATTCTTGCTTCACCCATGGTTTCAGCCCATCCGTAAAAGAGAAAAATGCCTCCTTTTCGCTCAAATCTGAAATTTGAAGCATGAGTTCACTGAACTCCCGCACATACTCCCTAACTGTACCTCGTTGCGTAAGCCGTCGCAACTTTGCTCGAGCTTCATTCTCAGCATATTCGGGGTAAAATTGTGCCTTAAACTCCTTTTGGAACTCCTCCCAAGTCCCAATCTCGGTCCCACCACGTTTCACATCAGTGGACCTACGTCGCCACCATAACAAAGCAACGTCAGTAAAATACATAGCAACAGTGTTTACCTTTGCGACATCATCCTCAATGCCCATCGCACGAAAGTATTGCTCCATGGCCTAAAGAAAATTGTCTACCTCACTTGCGGACCTTGCCCCTTTAAACGCTTTCGGTTTGGGCACATCCATTGCTTGTTGCTTCGGCTTCGAAGCCAACATCCCACTACCTATGGCAGCCTTGAAAACCTTGATCTCCCCTTTAAGCTCATTGATCATCTCGAGCTCCCCTTTAAACTTGCTGATCTCCTCCTTCAACGCTGTTACCATAGCCTCGAAAGAGCATCATCCTTCCTAGCCAGCTTAATTTCCGAGGAACTGATAGTATCCAACACATATTCCTTAAGTTGCTCTTGCATAGTTTGCAACCCATCATGAACACTATCACCAACATCATCAATCCTCTCTTTGACATCCTCCATGGATTCCTCGAGAGTGACGACTCGATCCTCCAAAGCTGACAACAAGTCCCTTGATCGACTTACTTTCCTAGCCCTTCCTCGGGTCTCCATTGGCTCATTCTGCCCAACGACTTCTTTCGACATCCCAACAGTGCCTTCGAACCAACAGCTCGGATATCACTTGTCACGGGGCTATACCTTTCGTCTCGCAATCCGTGCGGGCTTAGGCGATTTGCTCGTCCAAACTCGCCCAAGTCAGCCTTTACTCGAATGAGGGTTCTTTAAGAACTCCTCCAAAGCACCAACTTGTACAGCGGAAGCAAACGTATGCCAAAAGAAGCTTAAAAGAACAACAGAAAGGGACGCTCGCAAAGTGTTTGAGTAAATGCTCTCTATTCTCTTATTCACAAAGAATAATGAAACAATGAATGGAGTGTACAAATGAGGGGGAGGCTCTCTATTTATACTTGAGCTCCCCCAAAACTGACGGTCAAGATACAATTACATCGACGAACGAGATTAACCAATCCCATGATTTAAGGGATTTTACAAGATATTGCCAAATCAAATCCTATCTAATCTTACAAGATATGATTCTCTCTATCTTTGAAGATTAGTTACCATAGTTGCCTAAGTTGCCATATCTTCGCTATCGGGCCAACCAGGCTTCAAGTTGACAGGCTTCTCTATCAGTTCGTTGAATCGGGCCAGCTCTCGTGGGCTAAATGATCCCCATCTTATCGACAGACCTCCATGGGGCGCATCTTGTGCCATGGTCACGGGCCTTGCACTCTGACCTGTGACATTAGTATATATGCTTTCTAATAAGGGAAGCAAATGGTTTTGAGATTAAACTGACAGTCATTCAAATAGTCAAAGCTAATCAGTTCTCTGGTTTCTCTCATGAAAATCCCAACCAACATCTGTAGAAGTTTATCAAGCTATGCAATACTTTCAAATTTAATGGCGTTTCTGTTGAAGCTGTAAAATTAAGGTTGCTCCCTATTTTCTTTAACTAGACGAGCTACAGACTAGTTAGATAGCTTGCCCAATGAGTCGATTACAACTTAGGATCAAATTGTGAAAAATTTTCAGGAAGAGTTTCTGGCTAAGTTCTTTCCGCCAGCCAAGAAAAAAAAATTGCGGAATGGCATTACTAGTTTCCAGCAATATAAAGAGGAAACTTTACATGAGGCATGGGAACAGTTTAAGGACATGCAAAAGAAATGTTCTCACCACCAAGTGTTAGAATGGTTGTTGATTCAGACTTCTTACACTAGGTTTAAAGAGTCTATTAAAAGTGATCTAGATGTAACAGCAAATGGGGCATAGTTGAGTAAATCACTTAAAGAAGCTGCTAAGATAATTGAAGACATGACAGAAAATAATTCACAATAGATTTCAAGTATAATTAGGGCAAGTCAAAAGAAACTGATAGAATTAGTAGAGGTTGATGTGATAACTACCCTTGTCACTAAAGTGGTTGCCTTGAGACATGATGTGAATGAGAAAATTAATGTTGCCAGGAAGCAACCAATTTATGCCATTTATGATCAGTGTAGGGATGATCTGTTGGAAAATTTTTAATTTATAGGATCTTTGAGGCATATTCTCAATTGGTAAAGGTGGAGAGTTGAATCATAAAATTATAGTTCCATATTCTACTCCATGAGACATCTACAATGATATATCATATGCTCAAAATGGTTGAGTGATGAATGAGAAATTGATGTTCAAAGTAAGCTACTTGTGAATATTTGTTGAGGAAAAGAAAAGCTTAGATCCCACATTGGTTAAAGATCAAGTGAGAGATGTGTATATATATAAGAACCCACTTAAAAATTGATTGAATGACTAAGCTTGGAATCTTGTCTCACGTGCAGGGGTTTGCAAGTTCAAACCCGTTGAGGTTAGGGCATACTCCTACGACATGGGCTAAAGCTTTGTCTCCTTATATATAGATATTTCCAAAATTCCTCCACTTTAAATGCCCATAGAAGGCTAAGATCCACTTTGTCTTCTATTTTCCTCTTCGTGTTTTCCAATGTTTCGGTGATAGAAAAAGACATCATTTGTTCGTTGATCACTGTAGAAGTGCTACTACTTCCATCATCGTGTTGTTGTATCTTGAGAGACATTCGACCAACGTTTCTCCAAGTATCGTTGGAGCGGCCGAATCTGTCTTAAAGAAACTGTGTAAAACAAGCCTCAACATTTGGAAAACTAGTTTCTTTTTTTTTCTGGCTATGTTATGTTATTTATTGGTTTTTCATAATTGATAATTTAAATATAAATTATTCAATTTATTTTATTATATCTATAAATATTTTTTTATTTATATTTATATATTTTTGTTCGCTAACGTGTTTTGTCAAACATGATCATCATTCTTGGTAGTGCATAAGTGAAGCAGAACTAGTTGGGTATGTTGGAAATCTAAAAAGACAACAAAATAACCCTTTTTCCAACACGTATAATTCAGGATGAAGAACTCAACCCAACTTTTCTTGGGGAAATAATCAAAATAGTTCTTCATAAGTTAGGACAGTTGGACCTCTAGGTTTTTCTCAAAACCAATTTTAAATGTCACATTCGCAACAACAACAGGTAGTGGAGAAGAAGTCGGCTACTAAAAAGCTACTTCAACAATTCATTCAGGCAACTGATGCTAGGACGAAGGCTTTGGAAACTCAAATAGATCACCTCAGGCTGTCATAGTAGAATTTAAGGAGCATTACCGTCAAACACTTAACCTCCTCTTAATGTTAATAATCCGAATGAGCATTGAAAGGCGATCGCCCTTAGAAGTAGTAAGGAGATACCTAATGCTTCTCCTTCAAATGATATGAATTCAAAGAATCAATTGCCTATTCCACCCACTGGCGAGAGTACCATCGAGTTTGACAAAAGCCCTAAAGAATAAGTTCACCATGAGGTAGAAGCAATGAAGCCATCAACTGAGGCTATTAAATAGGAATATCCTCCTCCATCATTCCTACGAATATTGCAAAGGAATAAGATGGATATACAATTCCAAAAATTTCTTGAGGTATTTAAAAAGTTGTTCATTAATATTCATTTTGTTGAAGCTCTAGAACAAATGCCTAGCTATATGAAATTTATCAAAGATATTTTTTTATGAAGAAAACACGGCTAGATGATTATGAGAATATAATATTTATTGAGGAGTGTAGTGCCTTAATTCAGATGAAGCTTCGTCCTAAGTTGAAGAATCCTGAGAGTTTCATGATTCCCTATGCCATTATCTCGCATACTTTTAAAAAGGCACTTTGCGATTTGGGAGCGAACAATAATTTGACACCACTCTTTATAGCTCAAATATCATGCCTACCTTAGTCACATTAGAAATTGCAGATAGAAATTTTTGTTACCCAAAGTGGTGGTTGAAGATGTAGTAATAAAGGTGGAAAATTTTATTTTTCTAACAGACTTCATTATCTTAAATATGGAGGAAGATAGAGAGGTTCCACTTATTCTTGGCAGACCATTCTTTGCAATTGGAAGAGTACAAAATCATTTTCAAGAAGGTAAACTTACCATGAGTGTCAATGATGAGCAGGTAACTTTCAAAATTTTCTCTTCTTTGAAACATTCGAATGATAAAGAATAATGTTTTTCAATTAGTGTAATAGACAAAGCTAATTATGATTATTCTTCTAAGAACTTTACCTAGTTGATTCTATGCAAACTACTTTGATTTCTAAAGCTAAAAGAAAAGATGATGTGCTTAAGGAATTTATGAGCACTTTAATTTATATTTAAAAGTATGCGAAACCAATGCCAAAGTTTAAATCATTGAGTTTACACTTGGGAAAGTATGCGAAACCAATTACACTTGGGATCTCTAAAGAATTTGAAGTCCTCAATTAAAGAGCTATTACAAAAATGCTATAAGGTGAAGTGGGGGTATGGTAAAAGGTTTGCTCGAAAACTTGAGTCAATGCTATATATTTTCTTATTAAAATCATGGCTTAAGCTAAGTCTTGGAAAGTTGAAATTGTGTTGGTTAAAATTGTTTCAAGTTTTTAGAGATGTTTATTTACGAAACAGTAAAACTTCTTTCACAAAGAATTAAGTACTATTAGGGAGAATGTGTAAATCACCGAGGCGTCATCATCAAGCTTTGAGATGCTTAAAATCTGAGAGAGTCATGTCATGGCTATAACTAAGGTGCTTCTTGGGAGGCAACCAAGCCTTTAGTTTTTGTTTTTTTTTCCTATTTATTATTTACTTAATTTTGTTTTCTTTTTTTTTTAAATTGGCTAATCATCTTATTTTATTTTTACTTTTGTCTTGTTTTTTTAGTTTATTTTTATGAAGGTACGATGGTTGCTGATGATATAATTCCATGACAATAAGTTGAAGTGCGACTACAAATGAGAGAAATAAAGGACTTGTTCCACTGGAGTGAAATTTATTTTCGTTAGAGTGAAACTAGGCAAAGAGTTTGCTAATTTTTACACATACCCAACCTTTGCCAGTAGCCACTGTCACCTCTAGCAACCACCGCCGCCCCTTTTAGCCGCATAGAACTAGTGCACCTCTTTCGATAGCCACTTTGCTCACTATAAATTACACAACATTTACACATTATGTTAATTTGGTCTTGAATTAAAATTTTAGTCTACAACATTTGCATAAAATATATATACATTTAATGCTAAATTTGTTATCATACCAATCAAAATTATATACAATTGAAGGAAAACATTAACACTATGGTTAATTGTTTATAGTTGTTCACTTCCAAAATTGATGAGATTAAATTACTCCAATTTTTTTTTGAATGGACCAATTTTCTTAATATTAAAATTGAGAAAATCGAGAAAAGTTTTTTTTACCTATATTTACAGGGTAAACTACAAATATAACCACTTTTATTTGCCTCAGATTACATTTTAGTTATTTATGTTTGAAATGTTACGTTTTAGTCACTTACATTATAGTTTTGTTACGAAGTGTTCACTCTATCGTTAAGCTCTGTTATCTCCCTAATGACGGTCCTATGTGGCAATCCAAATGGGCTTTAAATGCCAACTAATTAAATGTCTTATGTAGCAGTCCAAATTAAATTTATTTAATTAAAAGCCTATTTTCATCCTAGCAACTGGACATCTAAGTTGACATTTAAAACCCATTTAGACTGTCATGTAGGACTGCTGTTAGGAGGTAATGGAGTTTAACGGTAAAGTGACCACTTCGTAACAAAACAATAACGTAAGTAACTAAAACGTAACATTTCAAACATAAGTAACTAAAATATAATCTGAAATAAACAAAAGTGATTATTTTTATAATTTACCCATATTTATATATAATCAAAATTCAAGTTCAAGTAGGGGGTATTAGGTTGGCTAAACTATTTTGATTTTGGTGCAGCCTAAGTTGAAAATCAAACCCCACCAAATTTTTCATATTAAAAATCACCCCACCATTTAAAACACCAATTGGGGGAGAAAAAAGAAGTCAAATTTAAATGGACTCCGAAGTTGAAAAATAGGTGCAAATTCAGCGGTATTTTCGCAGGAAAGCAATGAAGAATCTAAGGATTCGGTTCTCTTTTGAGAATTTGTGTTGAAACAAAAGTAACAACGAAAGATTTTGCATGATTTACGTAACCCATGAGCCTATACATAGACTTTTTAATTCCCCGTTACACGTCAAAAGCTCTATGTCTGTGCAAAAATGGTGACAAAAGCATGGGTACACTGCATCATTTTATGTAAAAAAAACCCACTTGGTTAGTAACAGGTTAGAATGTGATTCAGGTCGTCCTATACTTACTACAAACAACAACTATCCTACAGCTTCTAACTCCACTGCAATGTTGATTTAGTTCAAGATTTTCTAAGGGAAAAAGGAAAGATGAATTTATAAATAATTAACTTTTAATTTCGATACATTCTTAAATAAGCGAAGAAATTGATAGGGTTTAATTTGTTGATACAATTCGGTGACAATGACACGATGTTCAAAGTTCAATTTTTGTGTTTTGTAAACTCTTCACTCCTTCTCCCACTGTAATGTAAGGTTGACTCAATCCTGCGGAGTACATGCCAACCTCATGCTGCACAACAACATAATCCAAGCCCCTTTTTCCTTTGCCTTGACCTCCAACCTTCATATAAAGGGTGGGTTGACTCCCTACTGCACCATGGGTTTCTCCACACACTAATTTTTTTTCATTAGTTCATACCATCAATATTTAGAGATGTCTTTCTAATTTTAATATTTATAATCTCATATTTATACATAGAAAAATATTCTTTACTTATCTGGGATTTTCTTCTTGGATGTATTTCTTTACATAGGTTAGTACTAGTCTATATGCATGGTTTTTTAGCAGTAAATGCCACAATAAAAGTCTAAATTTTCACCTATAAAATATTTGTACCTTTTTTTTCTTTTTCTTTTTTTAAATTTAAAACCACAGAAGCTATTTTCACCTTTATTTGCCTCCCATTGTTACAAGTTCAATGGTTGGCAATAAGCTTGTATTTGGATCTTCCCCCACTTTTTATATCCTCCATTCCCATTGCTATGATGAAATGGAATTTGATTCTAGATGCATTACTTCCTACATTAAATTTAATCATTAAAAAATTAATAAAACTTTATACATCAATTCCCATTTTCACACTGCATACAAACATTAATTTTGGACATATTTATCACAATAATTCAGTATGAGTGGAGGGGAATCTAGGGGCTAATAGAGCCACGACTTCAACTTAAAATGGAAATTTGTTATTTAGACTTTTTAAAAAATTTTAAAATTTTAAATTAGTAAAGGAAAGTTACACTTTAGTGCCCTAAAATTATAAAAATTTGATTTAATTCATTAAAAATTATAAAGATATAGATTATAAAAAATTAAAATTTCATTCGGCCCCTTAAAAAATTATTTTGGCTTGACTATGAGATCTAAAGATGATGAGTTGTAAAAATCACCGAAAAGTTCTTATACTCTACTTAAAAAGATCAAACTAGTAAGATGAGTACTTACATAATCTCTGATCACAAGCAAAAAAATATTTTTAAAATACTATCTTGAATGCATCGAAATAAAATTAAAAAAGTTATAATTATAATATAAGAAAATTTACCAATAAATGTTAGATGCAGTTGTAAGGCACATTAAATTTTGAAGAGAGAATACGGATTTAAACACTGGTAATGAACTATGATTTCAGAATATGAATTTAGTAAAATTGTTTCTTTAGACATTGTCTTATTTTGGTTAAGTTATGGTAAAACTCTTTTTAGACTTTTAAATTTTAATAAAGTTAAATTAATAAAAAGTAAATTTTTTTGTAGCTTTCACTATAAACTTTTTAATTTCATCCTGATATGATATTAGATTGATATTGATTGAAGACTTTGACTCTGAACATTTTGAAGCATTATCACTAATTCAGTTGACTAATATAGTATAAATGAAAATTGTGAGGTGAAATGGTGGAAGGGAAGATGGAAGCAAGGTAGCTATTTCATCACCTAAAATACAAGCAAGTAAAGAGAAAAAAAAAATGAACCAAGTGGTCCAAAGTAGAAATCTTCTCCCAAAACTGTCTTTAGGTATGATAGTAAATTGACAAATGGAAGTGAAGATCGGAAATTTTATAGGTAGTGGTGGGCAAAAGACCCCTCAAATGGCCATTGCAAATCTACTAATTGTGGTGGAAAATCTCATCTTTCTAGTTGAGTAGTTGATCAGCTCTGCTTCTAAACTACAAAATTTTTGGAAATTATTTCTTTTTTTTTTATTTTTCAGTTCAGCAACACCATAACAAGAAAGAAGGACTTGAGAAAAGTTTAAAACTTTGATTGTCATTTAGTGGCAAGAAATTCCTTTAAAATGGGGATCAGAGCTTTGATAAGGGACGAGGGTTTACATTAATTTCAAGGAAGCTCTTTTTAAAAAAAAAAAAAAGAGAAAGAAATGGTAGGATTACAAGTGTCCCATACACAGCTTATTATGTTAAAGGGCTATTAACAAAAGAGTCAAAGTTGGACACCAAGAACCATCATCTTCTTCACTTCAGCTCAACCTCCTACTTTTTTGATCTCTTTCAAAGCAAAATACCTAAAAAGAATCTATATTTTTCTTTTGATTCTTTCAAGATTGTGAGGTCCCCAAAATAGTCATTTTCTTTTAGGGATCCTTCTTTGAATTCTCTTGCAAGCTTTTATCTACATTATCTTGCTCCCTTTAAAACCCACCTCTTCAAATTTGTCTTCATTGCTTAAAGAACATCTTGGTTTTCAGAATTTATTCCCATTTCTCATCTGGGGTTTCCCTCATTTCCTTCCATTTCTGTTTATTTCTTTGATTAATTTCCTTTGGTGTTGAATTTTAGTTGATTTAGGAGGAAAAAATTAGAGCTTTTCCCATTTGGGTATCCCTCATTTGCTTAAGAAAAAGAAAATCCCAGTTGAGTTCTGCAGTTTTAGACCGTTTCTCATTAAGTTAGTTGTCATTTATTTGCTCATAAAAATTATAAAAATCTAATTTTTGCAAAATTTCATTTTTTTTTCAAAGCTATGGATAAGCCTGGGTTCTATGAATCAACAGCAGTGGCGATAACAGGGAAGATCATGGCCATTGGCATAATAGTTCTCTTCTTAGTGGTGATTTTTGTGCTTGGTCTTCATCTTTATGCTAAATGGTTTTGGTGGCGCAATGAAGAACCAACTTCCCATCCTTCAAGCCGTAGCAGCCGACGCCGTTTCGTCTTTGCTCCAGGGCAAGACACTACTCATCCTCAACGTACAAGTAAAGGTCTTGATTCAACAATTATCGCTTCCCTCCCTGCGTTAATTTTCCGTCAAGACGAGTTTAAAGAAGGGCTTGAATGTGCGGTTTGTTTATGTGAGGTTATAGAAGGAGAGAAAGCTAGGCTGCTTCCTAAATGTAAACATGGTTTCCACGTTGATTGTATTGATATGTGGTTTCAATCACACTCGACTTGTCCTCTTTGTAGAAACCCCATTGTTATTGGGGGTGAGTTTGAGAATCCAAGTCACCTTGTTGATGGAACCAATGTTCAAGCTCATGTTCAGTCTCAAAATGATGGTTCAGGTTCTGGGTATTCAACAGATTCTCCTAGTTTCCCTACGAATGTGTTGTTTTGGGGTAATGACACGCAGGTTAGTAGCGGTAGTGCTTGTTTGGATGAGGGTTCTTCAGCATCATCTGCTTCTATTGGTTCCTCTGCCATGGCATCTACCAGTGGTAGGCAAGAAGGGATGTTGGTGATTGATGTTCCAATGAATGGAAATGAGAATCCACCAGAGGAAGAATCAAAGTCTGCAATGCCTACAAGATTAAGGTCTTTGAAGAGACTTTTAAGCAGGGAAAGAAGGGTAGCTCCTAATAGTTCAGGGAGTTGTTCAGTTGATGCTTGAAGTTTACAAAATAGATTGTTTTAAGTATTTGGAGCTGATTTTCTTGAGCGTGAAATGGTTTAAGATAAGCAAATTGCACCCTTATCATCCTTGAAAACTGTGGGATTCTATTGGGAAACAACAGTTTTGTCTAATGATATAAGCTGCTGAAAATAGACAAATATTTGGAATGGTGTCTTTGAAGAGGGGAAAGAATCTATCTTAATTCTTCACCTGCAAAATGTGTATCAGAAACAATGGCTTCTTTGGATTCTTGTAGTGTAAAGCTATTAATCCAATTCCTCAACTCTTTTGTTGCTTATTCTGCCTTACAATTTATGCTATTAGATTATTACTGATTATGTTAGATTTTCCAAATGTGCATTAGAATTGAACTGCAACAATAGATGCTAGTATGGTGTAACCATCACTGAGTCTTTGAAGTTCAATGGCTACAAAAATCATTTTCCACAACTAGGAGAGCTGGTTCTAGTTACTACTTACAAAATCCTGCGTCAAATGTCCCACCATGAATCTTTTTTCAGAACTGAGATTCATATTGTTGAAAGATCTAACTACTTACCTCATTCAATGTCACAAAAGTTTCCCAATTTTTTGCAGGTGGGGCAACATTTTTCTTGGCTAAACTAATGCAGAAACCCCATGTCATGTACACTCTATTTGATACACTATGTTACCAAATAAACAGGTCCATAGGTGTTGATATGATAAGGATCATTTGGCTGGTCAAGACTCATGTAAGGCACCTCATTCTCCATTTTCCTTGTGGGGGTGAAAAGGATGGAGACTGGCCCTGATGATGGACGCTGGTGCCGTGTTTTGATTCCCCTTGTGGTTATACACAATGGGCCCGAACCATAACCTTTAGTTGGCTTGGAAGGATTAGGAACATGGACAGGATCCGAACCAGGTTTGCTCTTTCTGTTAATTTTCCACCATGAGAAGAGTGAAATCCTCCATGACTTCTTGCTTTTTTTCTCAGCTCCCAACCCTTTCTTCCCCACTTCTTCTGAACATGAAGATGACCGCTGCAAGTTTATGTCTCTTGCATGTTGTCTTGCTTCTTCTAGAAACTATGGAGGAAAAGAGGTCGAAAGCCAAAACCAGATAAATGAACATATCACATAATTCCTCAACAGGAATTCTGATTTTGAAGCAAACAAGTCAAAACACATTTGTTTCACAAAGAGGCAGTTTTGTTCGTTGTTAAAAAGATCCTTGGAAGATAATTCACAAAGAGAAAAGTTGAAGAGAACCAAAAAGGAAAAAAAGAAAAAGGGTTTGTATATTTACCTGTGAAAAGTTCACCTGAGGATCAAATTCATAAGAAGAATCACTTGTCTCATATTGCTGATGCGCTGGAGATTTGTTCATGGTTTCCTGTAAGTTATAAAAGAAATAAAAATTTAAGTTACAACATAAGCGTCATTAAAAGAAGAAAAAAAGGGAAGGGCATTGGTTGATACAGATCATAAATGAATGCTATTCATATATGCAAGGAAATGAAAGGTGAAATGAGAAATGAAGCAAATGATATCTTTCGAATTCCAACCACTTGAATGATTTCATCTAAGGCAAAAGGGTCCAACCACCAAACTTGAAACCCCATCAAACCCCTAAATTGGAGATTATGGAAATCCAAAAAGGTTTTGGTAGTTGAAATGACAGAAGCTTTTACATGTACACATTTCTTTTTGCTAAAACATTAGATGTATATATACATGAACTAACTAACTAAACCCAAGTTCCAACTTTTATGTATATTTGGTATGTGTGAAGTATAGCAATGGGGTGGATAGCCAAGTGAATTCATTCCTTTGTATTATTAGTATTATTATTTTTTAATGGAAAACCAAAAGTGATACTGGAAAACCAGCAGATATGTAGCCAGCTAACCGACTTTTTAACCAAAGAAGCAACATAAAAATTAAAAAAGAAAGATTGGAAAGGAATAAAAATCATTATTTTGTGTTTGCTCAATTTAAACGTATTCATTAAGGCTGAGGTGAAGTGTTCTCCCTGAAATTTGAGGTAAGTTTCTGACACATTTTCACAATTGATTGCACCATAAAACAGCTTTGACCGTTACAGGGCTTGTTTATTTACAGAACAAAAAAACAAAGAAAACAAAAAAACTTGCCACCTGTATGAAGTTTCACTCAGCATTTTAGCTGAAAATTTAAAGCATTCCCAGGGATTTTATTAGTGAAAACAATCCAAACGAAACTTTAAGAATCCAGTAAAGGAAAACAAAGCAAGAGATGAGGAGCGTGTTTTGTACATACAGAAACGAAAAATGGACTGTATAATGATGATAGGGAAATACTGGTCAGTGTTTTAACATAACAGGAGAGGAAGAAAAATGCTCTGTTGTTTCGAATTTTATTTTATCTTTTTGTCAAAAAATATGCTCAAATTATCTTGTTCATATACTTGAATGAAGTGTGTGACTCAATTTTTGTGCTCAAAAAGTAAAAAATTAAATTTTCTTACTTAACTGATAATATTTGTATTTTCCTTCAAATTTGGTCATCAATACACTCATTTAATAAATAAAATTTAATATGCAGTAAGAAATGAATCGGTAAATATACTGTGCTAATTTCAGAGCATAAAGAGGATAAAAGTATAAAAACTTATGACAGTCGAACTAAAAATCGACAAACATTTCAAGCCATGTATTTTTTCAATCTCACTCGTTAAATTACCAACACCAACTTTCACATAGATGAAATAATCAGTCAAGATCCAACTCACTCTCCTAGGAATCTTGTATCAAACTCCCCTATACATTTTTTTCAGAACATCACAACCCTAAGGAGCATTGAAAAAGGATTCCCTCAACTAGACACTGTATATATCACTAACCATAACCGAATTTTGCCATGCTGTACCCCAGTTCATACTAAAGTTGAAGCAACGGCAATGCCATCACAATTCCAAAGACGGAAACTAGCAAAAACATCATCCATGTTGGGAACGGCTGTTTTCTTCTTGGAATGACTTTTTTAACATCTTCCCCTGAAGAGCCTACAAGTTTTTCCGTCTTGGGTTTTGAATTTTCTCCTTGAGGTGATTCAGGTGAGGAATGCTCTGAAATGAGCTGCTGCTGCTTGTTGTACTTATCGACATACTCTGGAAACAATTTTCTGAATGTGGGGCTGCCATAGAAAGACATAGGTTGTGATTCTCAATTTTGAAAAGGAATTCCCACGAGAAGTTCAGAAAACAAAACTATGGCAGTATTTTCCTCATACTAACCACACACAGTCTAAAATATAAATTGAAAAGAAAGAAAAAAGGGAAGTACAACTGGAAGTGTGCCGAGATCTAGCTAGAAGCAAATTACTAATGCAACTTAACACTTTTAACATCATGTGCAACTACTTAGCTAATAACAATGTAGAATTCAACCAATGGTAGTAAATTTAGCTTCAAACGCACGACATTAACAGGAGTGAAAGCACATTCATAGCAGCAGAAAATAGGTAAAACTAATTTGAAGAGCCTTAGATCCTCAAAAACAGAAATATGGAAAGAAAAAGATCCACGCAAGCAAAGCAATAAACTTGCTCTTTTTTTAAAAATAATAATAAACTTACTTTTTACAATTAAAAGAAAGGGATGTTTTTGCCAGGCGTTGCTTCTCAGCAGCTGTAGTGTTTACACTGCCAGTGGTAGGACTGTTATCCATCTGTAAAAGAAAAAGGCAGCTTGGGTCAAAAGGCATATTCCCAATGCAAGCAAGTAGAACCTGCAGCTTATCAAAACTGCTAGTTAAGTGAATTAAGACACAAGGAAGATTCCAAGTCTCACCATGAAAGATAGAAGCCCTGTGAGTATGCTGCATTATAAAACAAAAAAGCATTTATCAATATTTGACAATTGTTTCACATGTCAAAATACTCTGTGACAAGTGCTTGAAAATATGGCGCAGGAAAAAAATGCAATTAGACTGAAATCCTGTACCTTGATACAGACCACATTGGATTCCAACTTTCTGGATGAACTGAAAAAGTACATGAACAAGGTTAAAAGGGAATCATTTATAAGGATATACATAAACAGGAATATCTAAGTTAATTTTCAAAAGACTTACAATCACTCATGGACAAGCATATTTTCTTCTGTGTCATAAACCGTCCATTGGGGGTGATCATGCTACATGAAAGAAAATTTTAATTTGATGTCAGAAAGAGTTGAGTGTTTTCTATCATAAAGTTTGTAAAGATCAAAACCGCAAAAAACTACATACGTGATTCCAGGAGGTTTGTAGGGATACTCAGGAGGGAACTTGATCTTTCCATAGTAATATCCACCTTAGCAAATCAAATTAAAGGAAAAAAAGAATAAGAATAAGAAAGACAAGAAAAAAAAACAAAGATAGCGGCATCATATAGTAGCTTCCAGACACAACAATGAGTGAGATAAAATCAATCACAAGCTTATCATGGGATAAACTAGCCAACCTGCAAAAGGTGTTCCTTCACTCCCTTCCAGCACATAATCTGAAAGAGTGAAGCAGAAAAATTAGATGTAGTCCATAAAATCTACTACATCAGCACTATAACTTAGATAAAGAAGCTCAAATTAATTTAATCATAATCAACCAGTGCTGCAACCTCAATTCAGTGTAAAAAGACTAGAGAAGCTTGGATTACAAGTCCAACATTAGGAATAACTAGAAAACAAGCCGATTTTATCATTCAACTGCATGAGCATAAGAATAACATGCCATCTACTGATCATTATAATATCGGAACTCGTCCTTGCAAGAAAATTAACTAACCAAATTAAGGCCGACTTTTCAAATTCCATATAGGCAATATCTTGAAGTTTTATTAGATACGTTTAAAATAAGATTATAAGACAACAGAGATTGGACTCTAGCTCATTGTACAATTATTCCAGAAGTCTGCTAAATGAACAAGTGCCTTTTGCACACTCAGGCACATACTTACAGTCCACAACTTAGCTAGCAGGAAGCTTTATAAACTTGAATCTCAACTGAGATCCCTATAAATAATTAAGCAACAGTTAGGTTAATATGAATCACTCTGATAGCTTGGGAAAACATGAAAACAATCATTTTCATTCTTTTATAAGGCTAAAATCTTAGGATAGCATGCGAATTCCTTGTTGTTATAGAAGATGATTTCACATTAGTATTAGAGTATATGGAGCTTTATCTGAAGAAAAGAGATAAAGGAAGATTCAATAAACTTACGCCATTCAAGAATGTCACTTGGGGATGGACGAGCAACAACATGAGAAACTGGTTCCTATAAGTTCATAGAATAACTGTTAAAATTATCTGAAAAAAAATAGAATTAAGTTAAACTAATAACAATTTCACATTCTCGCATCAACATATTTTCTTATCGAATTTACTAAAGAAGGGAGTGAAACGATATCCAACTTTCTTTTTTGAAAAAAAAATTTCAAAGTTAGTTAAGCATAATGCTGAATTGCTGATTGATATACCGAACAAAACAGACAATAGACTACTATATCATACAAAACTAAATTTCCAGTCCAATCACCATTGATGCAAGCTCTGCAGTAACAAGCCTCATGGACAGGGTAACAGAGACATAAATTTTCCTTTTATTCAAAAAAAGGAGTTTATAAATCACACAGACGTGAATACTTTGAAAATTGCACTGACAAGAATGACTGAAAGTTTAACTAGATAATATTAACAAGACTTCTACAACAGCTAAGCATTTCCAGCATTCAGCAATTCATATAAAAAGCATGGGTAACAACAAAAGGAATTGCAGGAAATACAGAGAGAAAACAATACCTTACAAAGTGCTCTGTATTCTTTCTGAAGGCGCTTAACGCACGATTTCTCTGCCATTTCTTGAAACCTAAAAAGGCAGTCTCAGCCACAACCAAATAAAACCCCAAACTCTGTTCTGTTCGTTCAACTTTTAAATTAAAACTATTTACTGACACAAAATAGAAAAAAAAAAAGAACAAATAGTCAAACAGAAAACTGTGCAATATATTCCACAACCATTTGACTAAAATCCTCTACCTAAAGATGCAAATAAGCAAGCAAATCAGCTTATTAAAAGAAACATGATCCAGTGAAATTATCGAGTAATCAAAGACCTCAAGAATCCAAAGCAACATACATTTGTAATTTTTCTTCTTAAGTTACTTTAATTAACAGCTGATTAATATAACAACAAAATTTATCCTAACTAAAATTTTACCTAAGGGTTCTAATTTTCATTTTTTTTGTTTCTTATAAAAAATAATAGTTTGAACTGGGAACAGAATTACCAAAACCGTAATCAATTAATAAACAGAGAAACTAATAAATTGATTGAATGACTAATTTCGATGATCAATTAAACTAAGTTTAACGTAAAAGTCTAAATCAGGATCTCCCTAATAAAACCTAACAAAAAAAATCAATAAAAAAGGAGATCGATCTTACAATACCGGAATCCATACAATAAAGAAGTTTTAATAAATCATTCCAAAATCGAAAGTAAAAACGAAATTAAAGAGAACTTTTTGTTCTTAAAAAATGTAGAATTACCGGGGGAATGAGATTATTTTATGATACCAACGAGAATAGAAGCAGGAATTGAATAAGAAAAGGAACGATGAACAGAGGAGAGAGAGATTGGAAATTAATAAAAGAGTAAAAAATCTAACGGAGAGAGATGGCGAGAGGGGACGGTTACTTTGACGCTCGTTATTGGCTTTTGCTTTATATGCTTGTACCGGAACGTACAATTTCTGCTATTACTGTTATTTTGACGCGTCCAAAAATTGGATCATGTCTCGGTCTGCATGGGCGGGCCAGGTTGAACTAAAATTTTAAGTAAGCTTTTAGTTCGCTGATATTAATTTTTATATTATTTTAAAATATATAATATATTAAAAATATTAAGATAAATATTTTTTAATAAATTAAAAATAAATTTTAAAAAATATATATTTAAATAATATTAAGATAGACGCAACTTAACAAGTAAATGTCTCTAAAATAATAACAAAATTAATAATAAAATAAATTTTATATAATATCCAAACAATAACAACAAAATAGTAGCAGCACGTCAAATAGATAAAAAATTAATATTTTTAAACTTTTCGAATATGAGATACACGTGGATTTCAGTATAAATGACACGTCAATATTTAACTTTTTTTTCTTAGAAGTTAAATTTTCAAAAAAAATTATAATTTAAATAATTTTATATCTTATGCAATATATCATAAGAAAATCAAAATCAAATAGGATGGAGTGAAATATATATAATTATTAAAAAAAGAAAAATAACATATTTTTATTGAAAAACATATTTTCTAAAAAAATAAAAAATAAAATTGATAAGATTTAAGGATCATATCTTAGATCAATCAAGTAATTATTATAAATATAAATAAGCAGATGAGAGGTTTTATATTTAACATTTTTGGAAAAAAAAAACGTTATCAGCATTTCTGAAAAGTTTTGTTTATTGTATTGTGGGTAGTAGGGACATTAATAATATAAATACAAAGTGAAAAACAGATTAATTTCGAGAATAAGTAATTTTAAATAGTAAAAAATAGTGACGTCAATATAACGTGATTTATAAAAATAATATTTTAATAAAATAAAAAATAAAATATTTGAATTTAAAAGGGGTGTTGCAAACTAGGGGTAGCAACCCCTTTTCAGCAGCCCCTTTTTACTTTACTTTTATTTTATTTTATATTTATTATATTTATATTTATATTTATATTTTCTAATTTTTCTAATTTTATTTTATTTTATAAAAATGGATTTTTTTATTTTCATAATTTTATGTTTATTTTATATTTTATTATTATAACTTTTAAATATAAAATATTAAAAATTAAAAATACAAATTTAAAAAATTAATTTGAATGACTATTTAAGTTGTTTACCATAATATTTTTACGTCAATTTTACAGAAAATTTACAAATTTCGTCATTATCTTAAATATTCAAAAACTTATAATTTTAAATTACGAAATTATGAAATTAAAACAATTTAGCTATTTTATTAAATAAAATAAAATAAAATTTAAAATTTGTTTTAAAAATATAAAATAGAAGAAGTTAAAAGAGCGGTTGAAAAAAAGGGTGCCGCAACCTGGTTGAGGAGACGCATTTTAAAATTCAATTATCATTATTATTACTATTATTATTATTATTAAAATATTATTTTTATAGGTGGTGTGATTTAACATATTGACGGCACTACTTTTTACTGTTTAAAACGACTCATTCTTGTAAATAATTTATTTTCCACCTCGCTTTTGTAATTTTATTTTTTGTATTATTAATGTAAAAAATTTGAAAAGTAGAAATAATCTTTGCAATGTTTGAAATATAACTAGTTTGTATTTTCATGTGATGCATGAGTTAATTGTATATATTAAATTTAGAATTAATTATAGAATATTTTTAAAAATATTTAACTAATTTAGAATAATTATATTAATATTATTTAAATTTATAAATATTTAATATTAAAATAATACAATAATTCATTATTAATGTTAATATATTATAATGTAAATAATGTTATTAATAATTTCTTACATATTATTTAATTCATATATATTGTTAAATTAATTTATTTTAATATTTAAATTGTTAATATTCGATTTTTTTATAATTTTATATTTATCTTTACGCTACTTTAATCAATAAATATAATTCACTCTTATTATATTTGAAAAATATAAATTTATTTGATAAATGGTATTAATATGTGTCATTAAAAAAAACTAGATTTTAAACTTAACAATTTAATATTCATTAATTTTAACATTACAATATTAAAAGTTAATTTAAATAAGTAAGATATTAAAATAAAGAGAAATTATTTAAAATCAACTTTATATTTGATGTATAAAAATTATAAAAAAAATTTTAAAAAATATGGAATAACTTAAAAATTGAATGTATAAAAAAATAATTTATCTAAATTGTAAATAAGTGCTTCAAATAGAAAATTACCTTAAACTAATTCATTGCATCCAAAACCAATATATATATATTATTCGTATAAAATTATAAAATATGTGTTTGTAAATAATAAAAAATCTATTTTTGCTATCATGTAATACAGAAATAAAATAGCAACATATTTCATTTCCAAATAATAACAAACCAACTTAAACAACGGGCATTTTATTTTTTATTTTTTGTATTGTTAAAATTATCTAAAGATATACATTATTTAGAAGGTAAGATTAGTTACCTTTTTCGGTAGATTTTATTTAAATTTAAATAAAATAATTTTTAAAATTTTAATTATTTTTGAGTTTTTAAAAAACATCTAAATAAATTATTCGAATTTGATCAACTTTAACTTTTTTTCTCATTTATTTTTTTATAATTAATTTTAGTAATTAATTTTTTAATCAATCACCCAAATAATTTTGTTTTTTAAACAAATATTATGGAATTTACTGCAATTTAATTTAAATTAATCCCATAAATTTGAATTCAATATTTTTTTTCTGGTCAAAAAAATACAAATCAAAAGATAAACATTAAGTGTAACACATCGGACTGGATACTCTATAAATCTTAATTCAATACTTCTGTCACGAATTGTTTTAATAATACTATCAACGATTTTATTTTCTTCTTTAGGAATATGTTGAATTTTCCACAGACATAAGAGCTTCAATTTGGATATTGATTCAATATTATCATGAGATTGGTTTTTCATTTAAACCAATTTTAAATCAATATAATTTAAATTAATATTAAATCACTATTAAAAATTATCATGAGATTTGGTACGGTACGGTGTGGTGCGTTTAGCTTATTTTTTGTCTCACGCTAAAGTATTTAATTTCACCGCTACCGCTATTTTTACACTAACCACAGGTAAACGTACTGCCCATCTAAACTCACCCTAAATAAATTCTAAACCTTTCTAAATATAAAAAGTTGTGAGTAGCTTGTTATATAATATATATATATATATAATGCAAGTCATTTATTGACTATTGGTTCACATAATATTAAAATTACGTCATATGTTATTAATATTTTTAAAATTATTTTTTTGAACAATAATGATTTAATATTATTTTAAATATCATTATCTGATTTTAAAGATTTTGTCCTTATATTTAATTAGTTGATCATAACAAATTCATTTTTTTATTAAAAACTATAGAGTAAAACTGGAAGAGGAATGATTTATGATTTATTTAAATATTATTTTAGGTAATAATTTGAAAATAAAATTGTGTTTTCTATAATCTGATAATTGTGGGATAAATTATTAAAATAATCACTTTTGTTTCTCTTAAATTATATTTTAGTTAATTGTGTTTAAAATATTACGTTTTAATCACTTACGTTAACATGTTGTAACGTTTTAGTCACTAAGCCGTTAATTATTGTTAATGGTGTAACGATAGGCTGGTGTAGCACTTTCTATCATCATTTCAAACGAAAATTTTAGGTTAAATTATACAATTGGTCCCCATACTTTTTCGTTTTGAGCAATTTATTTTTTTCTTTTATGTTCTTTTAACTTTCCTTTTTTTTTCTATATTTTCCATTCTTTTCTGCTTCTCCCTCCATTTTCTTGCATTCTCTATCTCTTTTAACGTAAAAGAAAAAAATTTAAATTGCTCAAAATGAAAAATATATAGGGATCAATTATACAATTTAACTTAAAATTTTCGTTTGAAATGATGATTTAATGTATCATGTCAGCTTTCTGTTACACCGTTAACGGCAATTAACGTTCAGTGACTAAAATATTACAACACGATAACATAAGTGGCTAAAATTTAATATTTCACACATAAATGACTAAAATGTAACCTAAGGGAAACAAAAGTGACTATTTTGATAGTTTATCCATAACTGTGTTTAACAATTTATGATAACGAATTAGGAGAATTTAGCCTTGGTTACTAATCTGTTAGTTATAGTATATATGCGTGTGTGAGAGAGAGATTAGCACCGAACCACTGACACAAGTCTGACCAGCACCAAGTACCAAGTCTGATACAGTTCCACTAATGGAGAAACAAGACCAGCCGCTACATTAACTAATATCATATTTTGCATATCTTCCCAACAGCTGTTTTACCTGTAATTTTCTTTTTCAACTATACAGATCCAACATTACCATATAACAATATAAAACCAATCACTTTTATCTCCCCAAGACAAACAAAAAACAAAATTAGTCAAAAATAACCTGCCTAATCACATGAACCCTCTGAAGTCTGAACAAAAAATAAAACCACTACTGAACTGCACAAGATATCTCACTTTAAAATTTTCATTTTCTACGACTTTATAAGCATCAAGATTGGGAGAAAGAAACCAAAACATCAAACAACTTTGTTTCACTAAATGAACAAAGATTCCTAACATTTTAACGCAGCCATGAAATCAAACACTAGTCCAGCACTGGCTGTTCTTACTCTTCTTCTGTTACTTTCTTTATTTCTATCTACTGGGGTTAATGCAGCTCATGCTTCAACAGCTTCAAGCAAGGCTAAGGTTTCATCTTCTCAGGGTCTTGGTAATTTGCGAGCTGATCACAAGAGAAATCCTCAGAAACTGGTTGGTTCCAGCTTCAGGAGAATACCTCCAAGCACTTCAAATCCTATACAGAACAAGTAAACTAAACCCTCGCCATTCAAATCAACAGTTCATGATTTTCTGCAAAATTGAAGCTTTTACTGTAGTTGGTTTTAGATATACTGTTGTCTGTATGTACCTACATTACCAAGATCTCCAAGACATGTAGTTTTGTTTCTGTTACATTGTCTGCTAATGTAGAGTAAGAGCTTTATGGCCCTTGGTCATTAGAAAAAGAACCAATTTGTGATGTACAGCTCTTAGATTACCAAAAAAAGGTTATAAACAGCCAAGCATCAACTATCAAATCCATGTTATGTATGTATGTATGTCTAATCTGTAACCAAGTGATTTTTTTGGTAAAAGTTACAGGGAAGCCCTTGTACTTAAGGTTAGATTGCATTTCAGTCTTTTTATTGAAAAATAGGTAAATTAACCATTATACATTTTAAAACATAAAAATTAGTCATGTTGAAAATTTTTTTTATAGGTAAACTACAAAATTAACCCTTTAATATTTATACATTCTATCAATGTACTCCTAAATATAAAAAATTCAACATATTTATCCCTCAACATTTACAATTTTTATCATTTTAGTTCTAATTCTAAAAAAATTAATAAATTTAATTCTCAGTATTTACAAAATGTACTTTTAAATTTAAAAATCCTAAAAATTTATTTACAAATTGACAGATTTGTCATGAACCTATAAAAAAATTATATTTTCTATAAATCCTAATATAAACTATTCCCTTTATTTAATAGTTTCCATACAGACATATTTATTAGATATTGCATATACACAGACAGACGTGACAAAAGTTATAATAAATGTAATTTTTTTTCAATCGAGATTTTCTTTTTGCAGTTCAAATAATTATTATCATAAGCATATGTTGTTGGCCGCTTTTATTGTTAATATTGTTATATGAATTATGGGAAACAATAGATGATGATATAGAAAAAAAATGGAAAATAAAAAAGGATAATTTTTTTAAAGCAATGAAAATAATATATTTATTGAAAATTTAATATTGATAACTTATTTTTTATAAAAATTGTAATTTGAAAATAAAAAGAAGATAAAATTTATCTGCTTATCATATAATATTCAGTTTTTATCAAAAATTTTAAAATTTAAATTACTGATTTTTTTTTTTTAAATCTGCGGACAAACCACTATAAATCCTCCCGCCAAGCTTCCATTTCTCTTCACTGCACCCTTCCATTTCTAATCCTGCTTTCTAGTCCATAAATCTTTTCTTGTCTCTTTTTCTAGTAGCCAAGAAAAATGAACGAATCTAAGGAAATTTTAACCAAAATTTTCGATTCTGCCAAACACATTTCCTCCACCAAGAAGCACAAGAAAATTTTCTTGGCAGTTTTAGCATGTTTAGTGATTGTTGCTGCATTAATCGGCATTGTTGCGAAAGAGAATTCACGAAATAAATTCGATGAAACCAATACATCCCATCATGCCATAGTGAAATCTGCTTGTAGCAGCACATTCTACCCTGATTTATGCTTCTCAGCCATTGCAGCCGCCGCCGCCAAAAATGTTACCGGCAAAAAGGACGTCATCAGATTGTCACTAAACATCACGGCCAGCGCCGTTGAACACAACTACTTCAAAATCAAGAAGCTGTTGGCTCGAACGGGACTCACTGAGCGTGAAGTTACTGCTCTCCAGGATTGTTTGGAGACCATAAATGTGACCCTGGACGAGCTTCACCAAGCTGTTGAGGATCTGCATGGGTATCCTTACAAGAAACCATTGACTCAACATGCGGATGATCTCAAGACACTGATAAGTGCCGCCATGACCAACCAAGAAACTTGCTTGGATGGTTTCTCTCATAAAAATGCCGATAAGGAAGTCCGTAAAGCCCTGATTGATGGTGAGAAGTATGTTGAGAAGATGTGCAGCAATGCGCTTGCAATGATCAAGAACATGACGGACGTGGATATTGCAAACGAGATGCTCATCAAGAGATCAAACAGGAAGCTCGAGGAGGAAGGAAATGGCATTGGCTGGCCAAGGTGGTTGTCCACTGGAGACCGGCGTAGGCTTCGATCGTCTTCGGTGATCCCTGACGTGGTTGTGGTCGCAGATGGTAGCGGAGACTACAAAACAGTGTCGGAAGCGGTGGCCAAAGCACCGGTAAACAGCAGGAAAAGATATGTCATTAGAATCAAAGCAGGTGTCTATAGAGAAAACGTGGAAATCCCCAGTAATAAGACTAACATAATGTTCATCGGAGATGGAAGAAGTAGAACGATCATCACCGGAAAAAGGAACGTGGTCGATGGTAGTACAACTTTCCGCTCTGCCTCTGTTGGTAAGTCCTTATTATTTACTAGTACTGTATGAATATACAAATATTGATCAATATTGGTGTTCTGCTTGTGGTTGTAGCTGTGGCTGGTGAAGGGTTCCTTGCTCGAGACATAACGTTCGAGAACACCGCCGGTCCGTCCAAGCACCAAGCCGTTGCCCTCCGTGTCAGCGCTGATCTTACAGCATTCTATCAATGCAACATGATAGCATACCAAGACACTCTCTATGTTCACTCCCAAAGACAATTCTTTGTAAATTGCCTCATAACAGGAACCGTTGATTTTATCTTCGGCAATGCAGCGGCGGTATTCCAAAACTGCGACATCCGTGCTCGAAGACCCCACAGAGGGCAGAAAAACATGGTGACAGCACAAGGCAGGACTGACCCCAACCAAAACACCGGAATTGTTTTTCAGAAATGTAGAATAGGTGCCACCTCTGATTTGCAGAGCGTTAAGAACAACTTCCCGACGTATCTCGGCAGGCCCTGGAAGGAATATTCAAGGACCGTGATACTGCAATCGGACATTAGCGATGTGATCCAACCTGCAGGGTGGCACGACTGGAATGGGAGTTTTGCCTTGAAGACATTGTTCTATGGCGAGTACCAGAACACTGGGGCATCTGCCGGAACTCATGCGAGAGTGAAATGGGAAGGTCACAAGGTGATCACTAATGAAAGTGAGGCTCAATCGTATACTGCTGACAAGTTCATTTCTGGTGGAAGTTGGTTATACTCTACAGGCTTTCCTTTCTATCTTGATTTATAAGTTAAACTAGTATGGTTATTCAGGCTTAGTTATTTATTTCTTAATTAAATTATAATCATAATTTCCTTAAAAGATTTTGTAGTTTTTATATATTTAAAATTTAATCTACCTTTTATTTTCAGTAGTTTATTTCTTCCTACTTCTTAAAATTTAAAATTTAATAAAAAAATTTAAAATTTAATCTACCTACTTTTATTTTCAGTAATTTATTTCTTCCTACTTTTTAAATTTTAAATTTTTTTATTAAATTTGTTAACATAGCATTTTTAAAATTTTAAAAGAAAACTCACTTAATGTTCATATTACAAAATTTAATTGTAATGGATCTAAATTTAATAAAAAAATTTAAAAGTGCTAACAAATTTTAAGAATTTATATCATTTTAATTCTAATAAAGTGATTAAACAAACTGATGACATTACAAAGGTTGAAGTATTAAATTGTGTCAAAATTAAAACATATAGATTAAATATTAAATTTAAAAAAGTTATGGGGATCAAATTAACATTTAACCTTCTTATAATCTAAAAAAGTAAGGATTAGAATTGAAATTTACTCATTATGTTGTCATGTCAAAAGAAAAAAAAACAATGGACAGGTGTCCATTGTGGAAAGCCTTAGGGCATTCGTTTTACATACAGTAGTATAGATTCTTTTTTTCTTTTAAATTGATCTAACTAGGAATATGACTATGCGTTGCGTGGTTTATTTTTTTTTTACGTAATGATATTTTTATAATTATTTTTTATTCCTATTTTTTAAAAAATATATAAAATTTTCTTATATATTATAAAATATACCCTTTACATAAATTCTATATATAAATTTCAGAAAATAAAAATTCAATTTAAAAATCATTAATCAAATATCTTGTAAATATAGAAATATCGATTTTAATACAATTTGACCCATTTAGGTGATGGACATGATGTTGCTCAAAGTTGCAAATTAACTAATAATATCAACGATACAGGGTGTATATATTCTTGATGTTATAACCAAATGATTAGACAATTAATGGTCTTCTAATATGATTATATTCTAAATATATATATGCAACATCAAAGGCGAAGCTAGAATGGTTGATAAGGGATCAGGATATTTATATAAAATATACATGTTCAAAGCATGGGTCGAGCCTACTTTCAACAAAGTAATTTTAAATTCAGTACCAAAATTTTGGAAAAATAAAATAAGTTATATGCTCAATTTGTATTAGATATTTAATTATTTAAGTTTATTTTTACTAAATTAATATTTAAGTACTATTTTGTATTAATTTACCAAACTAAACTAAAATGTTACTAAATTTATCATTAAAAAATTATAAATTTTATAAAAAAATCAAATAAAAAAACTTCAAAAAACTTTTGGGGGCCAAACGCAAATTTATCTTATTTTTAGACAAAGGGCATTAAAGAAAAATTTAGAACATTTTAGGGGGCATGGACCCCTGTAAGCCCCCCAGTGGCGAAACTAGGGACTGACACATGGTCCCTTTAAAATTTTAAATTAATAAAGATAAAATTACACTTTGGCCCCCTAAAAATATTAAAATTTAATTTAATTCTTTAAAAATTATAAAGATATAATGTATTAAAATGGTAAAATTGTATTCTTTTTATCATAAAAATTATAATTTAATTTCGATCCCCTAAAAAGATATTCTAATTTCGCCCCTATCCCTTAAATCTGTCTATGTGCAACACCTCTCTCTCTATATATGATTTGTTAAGGCAATGTCATGTAATTTGAGCATGTGTACCCAATAAGTTTGAAGGTCATACATTGAAAATGACAAAAAAAAACAATGAAAATAGAAAAAAACCTATAATGTTTAACCAAAAAATTTGAAGTCTCTTACCAATAATTCACTTGGTGAAAACGACTTGAGAGATGGTTTCATACATTTTTTTATTGTGGAATTGATTTCTTGAGAGTTTAAAAAATAAATAAAGTGAATAAATGTGAAACTTTTATAATACGAAAAGATAAATTGATCACTGTGGATATTATAAGATAGGAAATTATATAATATTAATAGTTTAAGAATATAATTAGAATATTTTAAAGCTTAAAGATCAATTTAGAATGAAAATAATAATTTAGTTATGTTTAGTACAATTAATTCTATATTATATAAGGAATGCATACGCCACTACAACATCTGTCAATATAAGGAATGCAATCATAATTAGAAGGGATGCAGTTCTCTGTTGGTTTGTGAACCAACAAAATGTTGGCTAAAGGGTTCCTAATATTGTTAGCGTTGGCGACAATAGAGAAGGGATTCACCTCATTACGAACAGTCGTCGCCGTTGGAGCCACTGCTACCAAAATAAAAACAAGCTTCTTGCATTCTGTTTCTTGTGGCTATTTATTGAATTGGTTATGTATAGTATAGATGATATATTGTTCTCACTCAGTAGTTCCATTATATAGATAGTGTTGAACTAAACCGATTGCTAAGTAGCAAGTAAAGCATTAACAGAAGTGATTGGAGAAGTTGACACTTCTGCAACCACTGCAAAAACACACAGTAAACATGGGACAACATAATTTGTTTACGCAGTTTGGTTCCCTACGTCTACGGAGCCTAGCTCAATAAGAAGTATACATTATCCTCAAATATTTATAACCAGTGATTCTAAACCTATCACACTTTAGTGACAATTTCCTTACTCTTGTACCTTTGAAAATTAGAACTCTCACTAATAAATTCTTACTCTTGTACCTTTGAAAATTAGAACTCTCACTAATAAATTCTCCCACTGAGAACTTAATTTGTAAAACCACAACACAAATGTTTTACAATCAATTTCACTCTTACAAACAATGTTCTTCACTTGAATAGATTAAATGCTCTCAATAATAAGTACAATAATCTTTGCAAGTTTCTCAATTATATAGAGTTTTCGAGGCTTGCTAACATAATGAAGATTTATCACAATCCTTACTAAACAATAACTAAATAAGTTGAATATAAAAGAATAATAATCAAGGTAAACATCGACCATTGGCAGCTAAGTCTTTAGCATTTCAATCCAATCCAACTTCATTAGTCCAAGTGACTTGATATACTCAATCCGGTTCTCCAAATAAGTTTCTCCAAGTGATATGATCTTCATTGATGGATTTAATACAATTCACAATCTTAGCTTAGCCCAAATATATGATTCAATAAATTGATAATCTCTTAAATATCGCAAGTTGTTGCTTGTCGCAGTGATGAAGAAAGTGGATACTCCCTCAAACACATTTCAATAACTCCAAATATTTCAATAGATAGGGAGATAGTCTACCTTTGATTATAAAATACCATATGAGCTTGCTTTTAGTTTAGAATTGAATATATAGACATAATTATTATAATAATTCGATTATTTATAGTTTATTACGAGTGTGTTTGGACAAGACAAAGTAATTATTAAGGTAGTAATTACATTCTCTTGTAAATTACAAAGTAATTATTAATTGTAATTCATTAAATATGTTTAGTTGACAATGTGTAATTACATTGTAATTCCCTATATCATGTTTGGTAGTAAAAATTATAATTACACGGTTACATAATTTATAATTTTAAAAAAATTATTAATTATTATAAAAATTATCAGTATGATAAAAATAATTTTTAAACAAGTAAAAAAATTAAAATCAAATCATCATATGCATTACTAAAAAAGTAGTTAATAATACGATTACTAATAAAAATAGTAAGAAAAATAAACATCATATACAATTTTTTTTTATTGTTCTAGCGCATATTTGCTGGGTTATACCCTCTTTAATATTTAACATATGCTCCTTATTATATGTTGGTCCTTGATCGAGTTCATCATCATTTGAATTTGAATTTGCATAATCAATATCTCCTTTTATATACTCTTTGAAGTGTGGACCATCTCAATTTCAACTATGATTGAAGTTATGAAATATGCAACATGCTAATATAATCCAATCTTTTTTTATGCTATACTGAGGTAATGTTAATATATAAAATATTTTTTTAGAACAATAAACCACATTTCGAATCCGTTAATAAGATGCACTTATTACATTTTTCATTATTTCTTTCCATCTTTTTCACATTTTCTTTCAATTAAACCCATCCTTAATCTTCTTAAGAATGAATGTGCGTACCAATCTATATATTAAAAGTTACTTTTAAAAATGAAGACTATATACATGTCAAGCCCATTAAAGAGAATTATTTTCATAATGGTATAAATATGAAAATGAAAGATGAAAATTTTAAGCCCCAAAACGGCAAAGCTCTATTGAGTTCAACGTATCAAGTGAAGTCAAGAACCCATGCCCAACCTTTTTTTTGGGTATAAAATATAGCAAAGCCGAATGAAGATTGTGGTTTATGTACGACGTGAATGTAAAAAATAAGTCTTTTGTATTTGTTTTTTTTAATATATTATTTCATACTCGACTTTAATATTTTTTCCGTGTTTTTTTTTGTCTATTTTGATACATATATTTGATAAAAGTTAAATATTTTGGCATCCGAAAGTAATCGTATTCACTTTTTAGTGTTTAATTCTAATTTTTATTAAATCAACTTCGAAACCCGAATTAAACACTAAAAAGTTAAAACTATTACCTTTAAATATCAAAATATATAATTTTTGTCAAATAAAAATATCACATTAAACAAAAAAAACCTTAAGAACTAAATTATAAATTAAGCCTTTATTTTTTTAATATAATACTAACTATATCATCAGCTCAATCAAGAGGAATTGATGGTGAAGAAGGAAAATTGGCCAGCTTTCTTTAATTTCATTTTCAATAATAGCGGTAGTAATGTTGATGTTGTTGTAAGTATAGGTTTAGCTTGGGCTGTGAGCTTTGTGAACTCAAAATCATGTGAGTTCCATCATATTGTTTGCAATATTGTGTTGGTTGTTATGGGAAAATTGAAATAATTTCATTTTCAATAATAGTCGTAGTAATGTTGATGTTGTTGTAGGTATAGGTTTAGCCTGAGCTGTGAGCTTTGTGAACTCAAAATCATGTGAGCTCCATCGCATTCAGAAGGTATCGGGAGTTCATTATAGACTGCCAAAGAAAGGGTGGGTTTAGTTGAACACAGATAGTGCATTATAGGAAAACAATAATACTGATGTGATTGGAGGAGTATTTAGAGACCATGATGTCAATTGGATGTGCGGTTTTGTTATGCGGATTGAGAAGGATTTGGTATTCAAAACTGAGGTAAGAGCTATATTAGAAGGCCTCAGTTTAGCATGAGAGTTTGGTTTGAAATAATTGAAATTGGAGTGTGATAATGCTTTAGTTGGGGAAACTATCTTAGCTGGAGATACGGGTAATGATATGACATCGGGGTTGCATTTGATTAGTCAACTTTTTTGTCAAAATTGGGAATTTCATTCTCGACACATCTTTAATGAATATAACAGAGTAGCTGATTGGATAACTAAATTTGTAAGCGGGAGTTATGATGAGATGCAAGTATATGAAGAGACCCTAACTTTATTACAGGAATTTCTCTAGACTAATCTTGATTTCATGATTATTACTTCTAACTAATTTGTTGTCAATGCATTCACTTTCTAGCTGTTTCTTGTTGCAAAAATAAATAGCTTAATTCAATAATAAATTAAACTCGACTAACAAACCTATTTATAATATTCGTTGATATTAACAAGAGACTTGGTTCCTTCAACATGACACCATTGCCGTCTTCTTCATCTGGAAGGTTTGTGAATGTCAAAAAGGTGGCCTCAATACTTTTCAAACAGACCATTATTCTTTTCTTTTTTTTTCTAAACAAAAAGAATGGCTGCTTCATTCGCCTCTCTGACTCTGACCATTCTATTCTACCAAAGGAGAATATTGCTCAGCTTCTTCATTTCATTCATTCAAACTTTCGTGTTTTTCTGCAGTATTCCACACCCAATAAAAAAAAGTAGGGATATATGCTGTTAAGTACAATAACTTCTTCATTTTTTTTATTACTGAAATTAAAAACTTCAAACTTTCAATATAAGAAAAAATTTCTATAATTGTTTTAATGGTTTTTATAATTTTTTTTATCATTTTAATAATTTTAAGTAAATTTTTTTAATAGTTTTAATTTTTTCTATAATTTCAGAAAACTTATAATATTTTCATTTTTTCATAATATATTAATAATATTTTATATTTTTAATTTTTTTTGTATTTTTATATATCAATAATATTTTTATAATTTAATAATTTTATAGTTTTTCCATTTTTTATAATTTTTTGAATTTGTTATAATAGTTTGTTTTTGTTTAAGCTTAAATAATTAAAAATATAAATTAAACCCATCATCTTAATATTTTTTCACATCAAATGGCATGTCATTATTTTCTTACGATAGTTACTACTTTAGCATTTAACCGTTAAAAGCTTTGACGAAATTGAAAAATTATATTTTAGAAGTTCAATTAATTGTTAATTTTTATTAAGAATTTAATAAATTTTAAATTTTAATTATTTTTAAGAATCATTTTTAGTATTTAAGTTTTTTTTTCTTTTTATCGAAAGTACTTAAGTCATTTTGATGGGTTGAAATTTCAGAATTTATTCCAAGCGTATCATCATTAGGATTGATGGAAAAGAATTTGGTCCATCTAAAAGGCTAGGAAATAGTAAGATATTCGAAAGACTTTGAATGTTTCCATGAGAGGTTTTCTCCAGGCAAATGTATCTATACTCCACTTCTTTATAAGTTAAGTTATTTGTTTAAGTTCACTCAATCCGAGAGGATTTAACTAAAAATATTAAGTCGAAAAATAAATTTAAACAAAAAAATAGATCCGTTTAAGATATGATTCGAGTTCGACCCTTGAATATTCAAAACACGAACTCGGCTCAACCCAACCCATTTTCTATGTTTACTTATATATATTATATAATTTTTTAATATAATACTATAATATAAATATTAAATATTTAGATACGTATTTATAAAATTTTAATAAATGAAAATATATAAAAATTGTTACATATTAAATTAAAAACAATTTAAATATTTAAAAAATAATAATATGCACTTGGGTTAATTATTTACAGATAAAATCGTTAATATCATGCTTATACCCAAATTAGCACAAACCAACCCAACTGGACTCATGAACAACTCTAATAGATACATGACCTTCCAATTTTATTATTTAGTTATTGACTTACAATGTAGCCTTTAGGATCGATACTAAGATACTAAAATGCCTTTAAAACATCTTAAACACTGTTGGTAAAATATTAACTCGAAATTTTTTAGATAAACTTAAACACATTTAAAACATGTTTTTGATCAATACTTTACTAGTCTATGAAATGTTTTTAAAATGTTTGATCACTAAATTACTTAGTTAATAAAAAAATTTATCTTAAATATTATTATATAAAAAACTTGAGACATTAAAGCTAAGGATAATTTTTAATAATATTAAACATACACAAATATAATTTCATAATATATAAAATATTGTACTTATATTAATAATAGAAAATAAATTATTAATCTATACCAATTATAAAATTCCTAACTAAGTTAGTATCATAAGTTAATTGGGTACCAATTCAGTTGCAAAAAGACTAATATACCATTGTTGTTAGAGGTGTGCATGGGTCGGGCTTGGCCGGGCCCAACTAAAAATTTAGGCCCATTTTCTAGGCTAGGCTCGGCCAAAAAAATGGGCCTAAAATTTTGCTCAAGCCTAACTTGTATAAAATGCTAAAATCTGGGCCCGACCCAGCCCGCTAATATTAATTTTTATATAATTTTAAAATATATATAATACATCAAAAATACTAAAAAATTCAAATAAATATTTCACAACAAATTAAAAATAAATTTTAAAAAATATGTATACTTAAATAATACTAAGATAGAATGCAACTTAACAAGCAAAAATGTCTCTAAAATAAAAACAAATTTAACAAATGTCTTTAAAATAATAACAAAATTAACAATAAAATAAGTTTTGTACAATATCCAAATAATAACAACAAAATAGTAGCAACATAATAGTAAAATGGTAGCAAAATAGGGAAAAAGCAACAAGAAAATAATATTAAAAAAAGTATATTTTTTTTGTCCTTTAGTGGATTCGGGCCTAGCCCAGGCCAAAAATATTTTACCGAGGCCCGGCCAGTTTTTAAAACAGGCTTTATTTTTTTGTCCAAGCCCATTTTTCGGGTCTATATTTTTGCCCAAACCCTCCTACATTTTGGAAGGGCCTTCGGGTAATGGTCAAGTCTAATTGTTGTCAAATGATAAGTAATATTATTATGATGATGATTTTATATTTTCGTACTTTTATATAATCTTTAAATAAAATAATTAAAAATTATATATCTAAAAATTAAATGCGTGTTTAATAATATATGACCAATACATCTATAATCATCTTTGAAAAAATTTTAAAAGAAAATAAATTTTTACATAAAGTGTATGACATATAAATTATAATAAAACCAATACTACTTATTTTTAATAAAATTTTAAGATAATATATAAATATATAAATTATAATTTTTAGATAAAACTTAATTGGAATCAACCTAAATATATCACACCAATAATAGTTTTTACTTTTTTAAAAATTATAAATACTAAATCTTAACATAAATTTATTTTAATATTATAATTTTAGATAATATTTAAAAATAATAATTTTCGATAATATTAAACATACACATCTATATTTTAATAATATATAATATAATACTCTCATTTTAATAATAAATAATGAATTATCAATACAATTAGGAACATTTTAAAATGATATTATTTTAATAATCAACAATACTGTTAATATTTTATTGAAAAATAATTTATCTTACTATTCTAATAATAAATATATAATTTATGATTTATAAATATTTTTTTATTCATAATATAAATATATTAATATTTTACTAGTATAAATACAAATACAAATAAGTATCATGATATTTTAAGAATTTTAAAATATTTAAATGAGTAAAGTAATATTTCAAAACAATACTTTAAATAATATTATTTTGAATTCTTTAAATAATATATATAACTTATGTTTTTAGACATCCACTTAATAATAAAAATATTTAGAATAAAAAAAATATTTTTAGATAAAAAATATTTTCATTAAATTATTTAAATATTTAAAAATATCATTTATATATTAAATAAATATATATATTTTGAAAAACAGTCTACACGAAAGAAACAAACCCATAGTTTACAACAAGATTGAAAGACAATTAAATAAATAAATCGTAATATAAAAATGAAATTAAAAAACAATTTTCTTGGCAGATTAGATTACTGTTACGGCGTGCTTAGTCCCATGATGAAGCACATGGTAATGTCAAAACATACATGGTAAGAAGTAAATAATTAGTTCTTGATATGTACAACAATACATATTTAATTTACTGTATTTAATTAATATAAAAATTTCCTTAAAAAATGATATGATTTTTTAAAATTTACAAACGATAATATAATACAGATATAAATATATGTTTGAATAACTTAAAAAGTATAATTAAATTAATAGAAAACACATAAACGAATGAATAACTAAAAATCTAAAATATATCAAACATAAATTCACCAATAAAATTACACATAGTGAGACTGAAGACGCGTATAATAATTGTATATGATAGACTTAAATTTGGGCAAAGACTCATTATCATTTTTTTCACGTTGTGCTTAGTGCAAGTTGTAAATTTAGTCTTCATCAATTTTAATTTTTGGACTTTTCAAATTTCAAAATTTTAATATTAGTAATTAAATTAATTTTTTTCAATTTTACTATTAATCTTATATTATACGTACGTTTATTAATTTAATTATTTTTTATTCTTATATTCTCTAAAATTTAAAACTTTAATACGAAAATTAAAGGCTCACATAACGTTATAAATATAATGAAAATTTCGAAAATAACGCAACTTGCTATCATTTAATCAAAATTTAAAAGATAAACTATTAAAATAGTTACATTTATTTACTTTAGGTTACATTTTAATTATTTATGTTTGAAATATTACGTTTTAGTCTCTTTTATATTAACATGTTGTAATATTTTAGCCACTAAGTCATTAATTGCCGTTAACAGTATAACAATAAGATGATGTGACACGTTAAATATCATTTCAAAAAAAGGTTAAATTATACAATTAGTCCCCATGTTTTTTTTTGTTTTGAGAATTTTTTTTTATGTTCTTTCAATTTTCTTTTTTTTTTAACATAAAAAAATTTTAACAAATGAAAAATATAGAAAAACTACGTTTAAAAAAATAGAGAAGAGAATGGAAAATAAAGAAAAAAATAGGAAAATTCAAAAAACATAAAAAAACAAATTGTTTAAAACGAAAAAAATATAGAGACTAATTGTATAATTTAACCTAAAATTTTTATTTGAAATAATAATTTAACATGCCATATCAGTTTAATATTACAACGTTAACAACAATTAATGCTTAATAACTAAAATATTATAATAATATAATGTACATGACTAAAACATAATATTTTAAATAGAAATGATTAAAATGTAACTTGAAAAAAAGTGACTATTTCGACAGTTTATTACTTTTAAAAAATCTAAAATTATTCTATGGAAAAGATCTAAAATTAAAATTTCTACCATGTATAGTTTTAATTTTAAACGTGATGAATGACTGAATGCTACATCATTAATGTTGAAACAGTGGGCGCAAAGGGACACCTGACAATTTCAGGTTAATTTTCGTTTCTTCCAACGAATAGGCTTTGATTTTCTCTCTCTCTCCTTTCAAAGGCCACTTATTTACTTTTCGCCTCTGGTTTTCCAACTCGTGTAGTGTGTATATATAAACAGCGATGCGGAAATTTGTGATTGCAATGCAAGAAATCTCCTTCAAAGTTCACGACAAAACTATCACTTTCAACGTTCTCTAACTTCCTTTTTCCCATTCTCCATACCCTTTTCTTCTCCCCTACTACTGTAGCTGATTCCCATTTCTTCTTCTTCTTCTTCTTCTTCAACAATGGCTCCTCAGGTTACTGTTGATAGTATTAACCCCAAGGTACTATTTTTTTTCTTTTTCCTTCTATTTGGACTATTTCTGAATCTGGGTTTATCTTGTTTTCTCTATTTTTTAAAAAAAAATTAGTGTTTGATTTGTTGTTGGATATTGATTTATCGACACTTCTGAATCTGGTTTTATGCTTTGTGTGTTGTGCTTGTTTTGTTATCAATCTGTTTCCTTATCACTAATCCTCTCTTTTATTACCAGGTCATTGAATGCCAGTATGCTGTACGTGGTGAGATTGTCATCCTTGCGCAGGTTGTATGCCAGTTTGCATCATCTCTTATATGTTTTTGTAATAAATTTATTTCTGTCAAGTTATATATCTCATGCTATGTGCACACCCTGAGTATGACTTTTGGGTCATTACAGCATCGGTATCCATATGATTGACAGTTTCATTATGTTTTAGAAATTTTGAAGTAAATTCTGCTGATACAGTTTGGTATATGAAGATGGATTTACTTTGAAATTTTGCGAAATAGTTCTTTAATGACAGTTGCTTAATATCTCTCGCAGAAATTGCAACAAGAGATACAGGCTAAGCCAGAGGCTTATCCCTTTCAAGAGGTACATTACTTTCTTCCTTTACAGGTTTATAATCAACACTTGTAAAGTTAAAGTGTGCAATCCTGAAATAAAATGAGGAGGCTTTTATATTGTTTGACACTCTAGTACCTTTATTTTTGTATTTGGGGTTAAATGCTAGTTCTCTTTTGCAGATTCTGTACTGCAACATTGGAAATCCTCAGTCTCTTGGTCAGAAGTCAGTAACCTTTTTCCGAGAGGTTGGTTTTATTACTAGACGATATTGATTACCATGAGGTTGTGTCATTGTGAATGAAGCAATTCTAAATAGGATATCTCTGCCATAGGTTCTTGCATTGTGCGACCATCCAGCCATTTTGGCCAAAAGTGAAACACAGGCTTTATTCAGGTACTGAGATTTAATATTATCCATCAGCTTTGCTGTTTTTTCTGTTAAATTTCTAGATTTCTTCTGAGAAAACTTTAACAGCTTCTACTGAGCCCTGCGAAAGTTTAAACATATAGAGATGTTCTCTTCATCTAGCCTAGAATACTTTGGCAGATTACCAGTTTTTCTTTTACAGTCATTCCTTTGTCTCATGTAATTTGGTTCATGGCTTGTTGCAGTGCGGACTCCATAGAGCGGGCTAGGAAAATTCTTGATCAAATTCCAGGAAGAGCAACTGGTGCATACAGTCACAGCCAGGTTCTGATGATTGCTCATATCTTGGAATTTTGACAACTTATTATTATTATTAGAAATCAATTTATGCTTGCATATTATTCACATCAGGGAATTAAGGGATTACGTGATACTATTGCTGCTGCAATCGAGGCTCGTGATGGTTTTCCTGCTGATCCAAATGATATTTTCATGACAGATGGTGCCAGCCCTGCAGTAAGTTTCCATCTCAAACTTTCTTGTTACATATTTCATGAGTTCCTCACGAAAGCATGTATGACAGATTGGATTTTTCTTCCTTGTTTCCAGGTGCATATGATGATGCAGTTGCTGATAAGATCTGAGAAAGATGGAATTCTCTGTCCCATCCCTCAGTATCCTTTATACTCCGCTTCAATTGCGCTGCATGGTGGAACTTTGGTATGCATATAATAACTTAAAGCATTATTTAGTATTTAGTTATTTGTAAGCTGTCTTTAATTATCTGTTAGTGAAGTAAGTACGCACTTTTTGCTTCATTGACCAAGCTTTTAACTGACCTATATCAAGTTGCGTTATGTTTCTTGAGGATTAGTACTTAGCTCTCTTTCCCGGTAGAACTCGTTAAATGATTGGCAATAGAGATTTCCTTTAACCGTCCAACCATTTTTTGATCGGCCAGTTGTTGTAGTTACAACTTTCTTTTGGATTTTACAGGTTCCCTACTATCTTGATGAAGCTACAGGATGGGGTTTGGAAGTATCTGAGCTTAAGAAACAACTGCAGGAAGCCAAGTCTAATGGCATCACTGTTAGGGCCTTGGTTGTAATAAATCCAGGCAACCCAACAGGACAGGTATCAATGAAATGCTTTCAGAAAAGTATATTATAAATGAAAAAGTTTCCTGCAATTTCATTTTTCTCATTTTGATTGCAGGTTCTTGCTGAGGAAAACCAGAAGGCAATCGTTGAGTTCTGCAAGGAAGAAGGTCTTGTTTTGCTAGCAGATGAGGTAGGTTGATTTGCATATGTTCTTGCTTTACCATTCGTTAACAATGACTTCGCTTTCCCAAGGGCAAGTTTGCACTGACCTTGATAACCACCTTGGTTTCACAGGTTTACCAGGAGAATGTTTATGTTCCTGAAAAGAAATTCCACTCTTTTAAGAAGGTTGCCCGATCTATGGGTTACAGCGAGAAGGATATACACTTGGTATCTTTTCAGTCGGTCTCGAAAGGTAACATTGGTTTTATCTTATTTCTATTATTTCATTTACGGAATGTGAATGAGCTTATACAAAGTTTGGAATTTTGACACAGAATATAAACTCTTTTACTGTCTCCAGGGTATTATGGAGAGTGTGGAAAAAGGGGAGGTTACATGGAGGTTACTGGGTTTGGTGCTGATGTGAGGGAGCATATATACAAATTAGCATCTGTGAATCTGTGTTCTAACATCACTGGTCAAATTCTTGCTAGTCTTGTCATGAGTCCACCTAAGGTTATATCTTTCGCCATTTAAAGCCAGTTATCTGTTTGTATTCAAATGACATTGGATGTATGAAATAGGACTAAATAGATTTTGAGCTTTGACTAGCTGCTCATAAGCATTGTTTCTTATAGAAGAAACATATAATTGGAGAAAGCTTTTGAATCTCCCAACTATTATGCTTTGTCATGGGTGATAATTTACATAGGGGCCATGTAAAAGCTACTAAAAATCTTGATCATCTCCAGTTTCTACCACCTTCTATGGACATATGATGTTTGTTGCAAATGACAGAACATATGAAACTTGCAGGTTGGAGACAAATCATACGAGTCATACATTGCTGAAAGAGATGGAATCCTCTCATCTTTAGCACGGCGGGCAAAGGTTAGTCCTCTCTTAGGTTTGATTGGTTCAAATGACATGAACATGGTGCAAAGTGGCCATTGATGTTTTGTTGTAGCCTGAATGGATGCTAAATCCCCCATTGTAAAATGGTGCTTAACCAAGAAATTTGGGAACTTGGAGGTTGGTGAGGTAGTAGATTTAAATTATATGACTTTTAACAAAATTCCAAATGCATGCAGACACTGGAAGATGCTTTCAACAAGTTGGAAGGTATAACATGCAACAAGGCAGAAGGTGCAATGTATCTTTTCCCCAGAATTAATCTGCCTAAAAAGGCAATCAAAGCTGCTGAAGAAGTGAAAACAGCACCAGATTTATTCTACTGCCGTCGTCTCCTCAATGAAACCGGAATCGTTTTTGTTCCTGGTTCTGGCTTTGGGCAGGTAAGTTGACCTGCCATTATGTTGGCTTTTGGTCAGAATATAGCAATTTTATGCCAATTGAATTGCCATTTTTTCATCTCTAACAATGAGTAACATGTGGGTTTGGCCATAGGTGCCTGGCACTTGGCATTTTAGGTGCACAATACTCCCTCAAGAAGAAAAGATTCCGGCCATCGTCACCCGCCTAACAGATTTCCATAAACGTTTCATGGATGAATTCCGCGACTAAGTTTGAGGTACCCTTTGCAAGAATTCGCAATAAGACGTGTCCTTTACTTTTCCCATATAGACATGGACACTGTTAATCTTTTCCTTTTCCTTTTTTGTCCTTTCCTATTTAATGGAAAGATATACCAATGTTTTCTAGTTGTTCACCAAGTCTTTTTACAATTTTGATGTCTTAGTGAGAAAATCTTGTGATCATTTTATTTACAAGGATTGCCAGACTTCTGCACCGGAATCATTGTTGCTGTTTGTTAAAATTGATCCAACCAAGTTGAATTGAGTGAAATTTTTTTAAATTGACTGAGTTAAGATAAAGCAAGTCATAAACTTTTATGAAACTTATGAGTTGAGTTAAAATTCTCAAATTAATAATACGAGAGATTTAATTTTAATTAAAAATCATTTAACAGAAAAGGTAAAAAAAACAATCTTTTAAAAGTTTCATCAAAATTACACTATCACTTACACCATCACAATTTTTCAGCTATCATAATAAGTATATTACTTTTACATTAAGCTATCTACAAGTAATTTAGGAAACAATGACTTCTGTTTAATTGTATAGATTGAAAAATTATATGGAATAGATATCTAATTGGGTTATTCAATACTGACATCCAAGAATCTTTTAATTTTTATAAAAAGAAACACCAACTTGATGGATTAGATCATTAATGATCTTTTTATCTTTAATTTGATCAAAATTTTACATAAACTAATTGAGTTGTACATTTTTTTATTCAAGTTAACTTAAAACTTTGAAAAAAATGAATTATTTATTTTAAAATTTTAAAATCTAATTATTTATTTCTCCAATAGAATCCCTAATAGCTATGCAGGGATCAATGCCAAACTTTGATGTTTAGAGTACAATTGTTCGAGGGTGATGTTTTGGATGTTGTCAACATGTGTACTCTTTTGAGATGGGATAATCCATATATACGGCAGTCAGAAAAAATGAGCATTGTCATGAGAATTGTTTTACTTTAGTACAACTGTTCGAGGTTGATGTTTTGGATGTCGTCATCATGTGTACTCTTTTGAGATGGGATAATGTATATATGGCAGTAAGAACAAATGAGCATTGTGCCTATTTTACCCATTTCACCCTAAAAAAATAATATTTACAAAAATAATCATAGTTCAAAAATATTCATCTAAATGACTTGAAATGAATAATAAAATTGAGTTATTGGAACTAGATGGCCGTCCCCATTATTTTTTTCTATTAAAAAATAATTTTTGGGGTTTTAGACACTAGATGGCCCATGTGTGTGTTTTTTTAAATTTTTTTTGGGTGTTGGCATGCTAATGGTCAACATACCTTTATCTGATTAAAATATAATTTTTTGGGGGTGTGGTGCCGGCCAACAAATGGCCAAAATCACCCAATAAAATAGATTAGAAATATTGCAACATAACCCCTTCTTGTTTTCTCATCTTTTTATTTTCCAAGTTTAATTACATATTTTATATTTTAAAACAATATTGAACTATTAATCATGTTTTTTAATTATTATTGCATCACTCACATTATTATTAAATTTAAAATATATTGAACTACATATTTTATAAATGTATTACTCGTTATTTTTTAAAATAAAAAAAATAATTTAGAAATGTTTATTTGAATTATTATAAAAGATGAAAATCATTAAATCAGACTCTAATTTTATAAAAAATATAATTTAATTGTGCATATTAAATTTAAATTATCTACTTTTGATTTGAAAATTAACTAGTTTAGTACTGTCATTTTGGATATTGTATTTAGCATTTTAATATATTTTCATAATTATAAAATTCAATATTAAAATTAATAAATAGTTTTAAAATATTTTCCTTTGAAGTTTTTAAATAATATATTAAAATAATATAACTTTAACAATTTTTTATCAAAACCACCTCCAAAAATTTATCATTACATTTAAAAATAAATATAATTTTTTAGGTTTAATTTATTATTTATACTTAAGTTTAACAACAATCAAGTTACATTTAACGAAATAAAAACAAAAATTTTAAAAAATTATGAAAATTCAAATATGATAATTTTTGTCGAAACCTTTTTTCAATCTTTTAAAGAAAAGCGGGGAATCGACGTTTTGAAAATAAAATGTGGAGTCGCCACCGATCTTTTTGTTTAGGTGTGATCGGATCACCTAGAAATTTGGTTATTCTAATAAAATATTTATTAAAACAACGATTTTGGTCTTACGAAAATATGAGAACATGGGTTCGGGAGTCAGTTACGTATGAGGAAGGATTAGCACCCTCATTACGCCCAAAATTGGTACCAAATCGATTAAATACTGTCCTTATGTCTAAGATTTAAAAATATTTTTTTTGAAATGTGGTTCCTTCTATAAACATTTGAATAGCCCAAGTTGGTCGTCAAAATTCTCTTGTTTCAAAGGAATACAACATCACATCCAACATGATAGGACACCATCCTTTGTACCCTCGAAAACGCGATAAATTTCGACTTCCAAAAGTTTATATGTTGAAAACCGCAAAAGGATGCCCAATTATTTAGTCTGACGAAAAAATCGAAACCCAGCATATAAACTTTATATGCCAAACATCGAGTATTACCTTCGTTAGACTAAATAATTATTTAGTCTGGATGGGTTTGACATCTTCTTGTTTGTTCACTTTGATCATGGAAGCTAAGGTGGCCAAAGCATCGGCCATCTGATTTTCGTCCCGTGGAAGGTAGCGGAAAGTAATGTCATTGAACTCTTTAACTAACTCAAGGATCAGTTTCCGATAATCGATCAACTTGGGGTCTCTGGTCTCCCATTCTCCCTTGAGTTGATAAATTACTAGCGCAGAATCTCCATACACCTCTAGCACTTTAATCTTGCGTTCTATGGCTGCACGGATACCCATGATGCATGTTTCGTATTCTGCCATGTTATTCGTACAATCAAAATCCAATTTACTAGTAAATGGATAATGATCTCAGTTCGGGGATACCAAGACTGCCCCGATTCCATTACCCACAGTATTTGACGCCCCATCGAAGTTTAATTTCCAGGGAAGTTCTTCCGGAGCACCTTCTTCAGTGGTCACAACACACATCAGGTCCTCATTCGGGAAATCGAAGTTTAAAGACTCGTAGTCTTCCGAAGCTCTACTGGCCAGAAAATCTGCTATTGCACTCCCTTTTACTGTTTTTTGGTTCACATAGACTATGTCGAATTTAGATAGCAGAATTTTCCATCGGGCCATCCTTCCATTCAAAGCTGTTGACTCCATCATGTACTTTAAAGGGTTCAGCTTAGAGATGAGCCAAGTAGTGTGGTACAACATATACTGCCTCAACCTTCGGGTTGTCTAAACTAGGGCGCAACTCAACTTTTCTATTGGCGGGTACCTTGTCTCACATTTAATGAACTTTTTACTAAGATAGTAAATAGCTTTTTCTTTCCTTCCTGACTCATCATGCTGACCCAGTACGTATCCCATGGAATTCTCAAATACTGCCAAATACAGTATCAATGGCTTATCAGGGTTAGGTGGCATCAGCACCGGAGCGTTGGATAAGTACTATTTGACCTTGTCGAAAGCCTTTTGGCATTCTTCATCCCATTCACCTGGGTTATGTTTCTTGAGGAGGCGAAAAACAGGGTCACATTTTTCGATTAGTTGTGAAATGAACCGAGCGATGTAATTTAATCTCCTTAGAAAGCCTCGAACCTCTTTCTGGGTACGCGGCAGAGATAGATCTTGTATGGCTTTGACTTTGTCTGGATCGATCTCAATCCTTTTCTCACTAACCACGAATCCGATAAGCTTTCTAGACTTGGCTCCGAAGGTACATTTGGCCAGATTGAGCTTTAGCTGAAACTTCCTCAACTTTAAGAACAACTTCCTCAAGACTTGTATGTGCTCCTTCTCTGTTCGGGACTTTGTAATCATATTATTGACATAAACTTCGATTTCTTTATGCATCATGTCATGAAACAGGGTTACCATGGCCCTTTGATATGTTGCCCCCGCATTTTTCAGTCCAAACTGCATCACCTTGTAGCAGAACGTGCCCCACATGGCTACAAATGTGGTTTTCTCCATGTCTTCAGAATGCATCTTGATCTAGTTATATCAAAAGAAACCATCCATGAAGGAAAACGGTGAGTGTCCTACCGTGTTGTCCACTAAAGTGTCGATATGAGGTAGTGGGAAATTATCTTTTGAGCTGGCTTTGTTCAAATCTCTGTAGTCTACACACATTCGTATTTTTCTATCCTTCTTTGGAACGGGGACGATGTTGGCTACCCACTCGGAGTATTTTACCACCTTAAAAATCCAGCGTCAAACTGCTTTCTAACCTCTTCTTTTATTTTTAGCAAGACGTCGGGCCTCATTCTTCGGAGTTTTTGCTGAACTGGCTAACATTCTTCCTTTATAGGGAGTCGGTGCACCACAGTATCAGTGTTTAACCCGAGCATATCTTGGTATGACCATGCGAATACATCTTTGAATTCTTGAAGTAATTCAATAAGGTCTCGCTTCATCTCCATGGTGATACAAGTTTCGATCTTCACCTTTTGTCCCTCTCCTAAGCTCACAATTTCTACTGATTCTTTGTGAGGTAGGATTTGTTTCTCGTCTTGTTCTACCATCCTCAACAAATCAAGAGATAGGTCACAGCCTTGATCATCTTCAAAATCCTGAGAATCCTCCATACACATATCTCACTCAAAAGGAGACTCTGAGCCGCTAGCAGTGTCACTCATATCATTGATATCTAAGGACTTGTTATGAGGATGAAGAAAGATATAAAGAACCAAAAGAATTTAAGAATACTTATCCGTATGGTATGATTATGAATGAAGAATGAAAGAATATTTAGAAGAATGTTCGAATAGCAAAAGAATCCGAAAGTAATCGTATATATTATGAATGAAATTGAAAGAATGAAAGAATATCTGCTCAAAATGATAATAACTGTGCATTTCATTGAAATAACATTTTTAAACATAAGCCCTATTTCACAAAAGATTCTTATTACTCCTAGGCCTAGAGCAATAAGTGTGTTTTGGACATTACTCTGAATCAGTTCTAAAAACTACAGGAATCTCTTCCGCAGTTCAGTTATCCAAAACACTTCCAGGTATATAGGGGCAAATGCCTGACAAATTTTCTCCTCCGATCTTTTCTTCGTATGTGGCGTTGATGTCTAAGCTTTCCAACATTTCTTCTATGGCTTCTTTTCTTGGCGTGCTTCTCTCGAGATGAATGATTCCCCCGGACACAAAGTTTTTCGATATAGGGGGAATATCATTAGCTCCCATTTGATTTTCTCTCCCGTTTACCATGCTCTTCGTCTCTCTTGCTTCTTTTCCAGCTCCTTTCTCCTTTGTCTCGCATCTGGCTTAAATATTAAGCCTAAGCGGTCTCTCTTGTCCTCCAATACTGGCGTTTCAACCCTTCATTGGAGATGTCTCCCAAGTCCTCTTCCGGGTAGGGCCCCTTTTCCAACCATCAACTGTAGGCTCATCCTCGTAGTTTTGGACAATTTTGGCGTCAGAATCTTACTTCCCTCAGTGATGAACGTCGCATTAACAAATTTCAAAGACCGAAATGAACATTCAATTGCTTCGCCATCTGTCTCCAAATAGGGCGCATTACTGCTTACAGCTGCAATGATATCCTCTTCAGTATTTATCGTTATCAATCGCTCCTCTGATACTAACTTCAACTTTTGATGCAACGATGAAGGTACTGCCTCAGCTGAATGTATCCAGGTTCTTCCCGATAAGCAGTTGTATGAGGGTTTGATATCCATCACCAGGAAATCTACCTCATATGTGTTTGGCCCGATCTGAAGAGGTACCTCGATTCTGCCCATCATCCTTCTCTCCGTGCCATCGAATACTTTCACTATGTTCTGAAACTCTTTCATGTGGGAGCTGTCTATGGGTAATCTGTTTAGTGTAGTCAATAGCAGGACATTCAAGTCCGACCCATTGTCAATCAGTACGCCTGGCAGCATATATCCTTTACAGCGAACGGTGATGTGTAAAGCTTTAGTCAACCCCCTGCCACCGGTGGTATCTCGTCGTCATTGAAAAAGATATAGTTGTCAGCATTTATGTTACTAACCAAGCGATCCAGCTTGTTGACGGAGATATCATTGGCAACATATGTTTCATTCAACACTTTCATCAGCGCGCTACGATAGACTTCCGAGCTTAAAAGTAAGGCCATCACTGAGATACGAGCTGGTTGTTTACGTAGCTGTTCCACCACACTGTATTCGTTGTGTTTTAGGAATTTTAAAAACTCCTCAGTCTCATTTTTGTTAATTGGCTCATTAACAGAAATTTCAAATTTGGCCGCTTTTTTCCTTCATCTCTTCGACCACTGGGGCTTTTCCTTTTACGGCTTGTGCCTTCTCATTTGCTGTATCGTAACTTCTCCCGCTACGTGTATAGGAGCCCCTATCTTGGTCGTCTTTTGAAGCATCAGCTAGGCTTTCCTTTCCCAGAATCATTACGTTACAATCATAATTCCATGGAACCCTTTTTCTGTCTTTGTAGGGGAAGACTACAGGTCTTTGGATTATGACCCTCGGTGGCATTTGCACTCTAGCTTCATTATTTTTGGGTCACAATATGATAACCACGGGGTAGTTAATTGTTTGATTCTGCGCCGTCGATTCTCCCTCTAATGCACATATATCTCCTTCTCCGGGGTTTTTTGCTTCTTCATAAAACTCTATTTCTTTATTGTTCATCATGTTTTGTACTAGGGCCTTAAACTCTACACACTCTTGGATTTCATGCCCCACCTCGTTGTGAAACTCGCAGTAGTTTCTCTCTTCTTTAGATTCTTCCCTCGAATCCAACGCGATCAATCCTCTCTTGACCATCTCCTTCCAGACCCGTCTCAATGGGGTCCTGACCTCTGCAACCTCACATTTGATCTTCTTGTTCCTGCCTTCACTTATCCCGTTCACTCCTTGGTCGGTATAATTGGGGAGCGGATTTCCTGCTACATTGGGTACGGTTGGGTCATCAAACCTCACAATCCCCATTTTAATGAGTCTTTCAACTACTTTCTTGAACGCGGTGCAGTTTTCAATCGAATGCCCGGTGATTCCCGAGTGGTATTCACATTGGGTGTTTGTGTCATACCATTTGGGATACAGGGGCTGTAGTGGCTTCAGGTAAAAAGGGGACACTACATGAGTATTGAATAGGTTCTGGTACAGCTCCCTATACGTCATGGATATAGGGGTGAACTGCGGCTTTTCTGTGTTCTCCCTCGCGTTGGATTCTTGTCTCACAGTGCTATGTTGACTGGTGGTCACCGTCTTTGGTTGATTTACGGTGATTTGGACTGACCCTTACTGAATGTGCTCGTGTTGTTCACTTCATTATCTCTTTTTCTCGGGGCCGACTTTCTGGTACTTTTTTCTGCTTCTATTTTACCGTTCCTCACAGCATTTTTAATCATTTCACTCGTCATCACTATGTTTGAGAAGCTTTTGGTGGCGCTTCCCAACATATGAGTGATAAAAGACGCCTTCAAAGTGTTGATAAAGAGCATCGTGGTTTCCTTTTCTAGAAGCGGCGGCTGAACTTGTATGGCAACTTCTCTCCATCTTTGCGCATACTGCATGAAACTTTCATTTGATTTCTTCTCCATATTCTAGAGAGTGATCCTGTCAAGAGTCATGTCCGTCACATGATTATATTGTTTCATAAAGGCTTGAGCTAGGTCTTTCCACGAATTAATCCTAGCACGGCTCAATTGGTTATACCATTTAGATGCCGCCCAACTAGACTATCTTGAAAGCAGTAAATTAATAGCTGGTCGTTGTTGATGTATCCCGTTATTCGCCTGTAAAACATAGTGATGTGAGCTTCAGGACAGCTCGTTCTATTGTATTTCTCAAACTCAGGCATTTTGAATTTGGGGGAAAGGACCAAGTCTGGGACCAAACTCAAGTCCTTAGCATCAATCCCGTGATGACTATCGGCGCTTTCCATAGCTTTGAATTTTTCCTCTAGCCATTTACACCGTTCTTCCAATTGTTTTTGCGATTCTATCCTTGCCTTTTCTTCTTCTGCAACTTCATCCAAATTGGGAACGGGTGGATAATTCAGGTTATTAACGAGGTTAGAGCTTGAGCTGACTTGGAAATTCATCGGTATCGAAGCTTCGGTCTGAATCTGCTGAGGCATGATCGTAACAGATGGTCTTTGTAGATTAATCTCGGACTTCGTCGGTACATGTGTCGAAGTGAAGCCAAGGGGATAATGAGGATCTCCATTAGTTTCCTCAACATTGTCCATGGAGCCCTTTCCTTTATCCGTTCTTCCCATCAGTAATTGGGATAACTGACTCATCATCTCTCTTTGGGATTCCATCATTTGCTCCTTCATCTCTCGCTGAATCTTGGCTAGCTACTTTTCCATCTGAGACTGTATTTGTTCCTGCATGTCCTTTTGCATTTGCTTAAATTTCTCAAGTCTTTTATCCATTGACTTTTTCCTTGTACCGTAGGGGTGCGTAGTTGGTAGCTTTTCGTTGGTTTCTAGGTTACTGAAATGATTTTTAATTAAACCTTTTATGACCTTTAGTGCATAATGATGTGATGTAATGCAAATGTATGAATGCAAATGAGGCATCAATTTTGATTCAATTCCCTTTAGAAAACTTCACTAGAAAATAAAATTCTTTTACATAAAGTTGAGTTACAAATAAAACTTCACTCTAATGCTCAAAGTCTTAATATTCCTAAGTAACGAGGCTAGCTCCTGCTCGCGATCTGACTCCAACTTGTACTTTACGCTCAGTGTGTCCCCTTGTACCACTAAAACTTGTAAGTAGTCAGCTACCCCCCGAATCTGGGTTATGGCTTTCTCCATAAGGTAATCCCTGTTTCTGACTTGGTCTTGAGTATGGTGAAGCTGCCGTTTCCAACGGTCCTCATTTGCCTCGAAAAACTGAATCCGCATCTCACAATTTTGTAGTGATGCTTCTAATTCTTCTATTTTTCCTTTCATTTCTTCTATCTTGCTCAAGCTTGCTCTCAACTCCGTTGCGGTATTACGGCTTCGGTACTGATGAAGAGACTTCTTGAGTTTTGCCACTCTAGCCCTTAATTCACCTCGTTCATTTCTGCTTTCTGACAGACTCTTCTCTAAATCCTCATTTCGTGCCTGAGCTTCTCAGAATTTCCTTTCCCATCGGTCTGCTTTGGTCTTTTCCTCACGAATTTCATGGTGCCATTGTTCGAAAGTTTTACCTAACCCTGCAGTCCTCATAGATAGGCATAGATTCTTATAATCAGTCTTCAAGCTGACTAGATCTTCTTCGGCCTTAGTTTTCCCTTTTCTCCACTTCTCAGTTTCTGACCTCTAGACATCAGCGTCTGATCTCAGGTGCATATTCTCTTTCTTTTTTCCCAAACTCTGAACTCTTCTTCTCGAAGTCTTGCTTTATAATTTCCAACTCTGACGGGGCGATTTGTAATTGTTCCACCATAAGTTAAGTATTTTCCAAGCTTGGCCTAGCAACATTATCATTAACCTCTTCCTAAACCATCCATCATATTCAGGCGTTGCCATAGAACCAACAGCCAACCTCTTCATCCAGCGAGTTTGCTTCCAAGCATCCGATAGCTCCCGAACTTTCTTCTTGTAGTGGGCACCTTTAAAGGAGAATTCACACTGAGCAAGTCCGTAGGTCGTGGGTACAAACTACCTCGATTTATTACCTTAACGCAAGCAATAGAGTATACTCAGTAGCTCCCCAAATTCCTAACAACAGCACCCAATCAAAGTTGCCACATCGATACATGATCTCATAAGGAACCATCCAATAAGCTCTCCACTCGATATCCCCCTCCTAAAGGTTTTGAAAAATTTCCATCCACTTCTCCTCCGAGATATCCTTTCTCATTTGTATAGCTGCCTCCTCTTTTAACGGGGAATAACCTTTAGAAAAGACCTGATAAGAAACCTTGTCTACCTTCCAAAAGTGCCCATGAAACCACACCATCAATAGTTGTGCACATCCAATAAACCGCCCCTCTCTCATCTTCCGACACGTGCTCAAGGATCTGAACGTCTCAGCTAATATTACCGGTACAGGTGTGATTCCCTTCTCAAGACGATCGAATAAGTCGGTAACTGCCTCATCCACGTGCCTTAAAGCCTTAAGAAAAATCACCAATCCATAGATGCTTAAGGTGAAGATATCAACCCTCTTTCTTTCATTTGGATGCGTTAAAACCAAATCTCACAAATTCTCCTAAGGGATACATTTACTATCTCCTTTTTGTTGAATCCGAGCAGTGACCCAAGGCTCGCTCATCCCTGAAATGTTTATCAATTTCTTCGCGAAAGTCTGACCATTAAAAACCCTGGCATAAGTCTTTCTAACTTGAACTTTCGGACACCTAAGCAGGGTAGTGTATTCCTCCATGGTAGGTACTAAATCCACTTCTCCAAAAGTGAAACACTTGTAAGTAGAATTCCAAAATTGCACCATAACTCGGAATAGATGTTTGTCCACTCTAATGTCTAGCAAATAGAATATATCACTATAGCTTTGATGAAACAACTGCTTAGTCCCTTCATCCCAACGAGACCATATATCTTTCAACTCTTACAACTCATTCTGTACTACATTGACGCAAGTGAATTCTTGCAACTCTGATGTATATCCTTCTGCCAAGCTATCCCCTCTCTCTGATTGTAACTTCTCTGACAATGCACGGACGGCTGCATTATCCTCAACTTTATTTAGAAATTCATTCTCCATGTCAAACTTTCTAACTTGGTAATCGAATACGAATCAATACCCCCTTTAGTATGCAATGTCATGCAAAATACAATCAAAACAAAACACAGGTTAGTATCAAATGATAGTGATAAAATGCAAGCACATAAACAATAATTACAACACACATACGAGTAAATACTAAGGCTTGATGCGGCTTCACCCAAGGATAGCTCTTAAGGTTCACTATATGTGGTTCGGTTCTAGAGATAAGGTACCTGAACCAGCAGATTCCTCAATCTTCACCCATTATAGGCTCATATAGATCGAGTTCGATTCAGGGGGATACATTTCCCTATGACCATACGGAGATGAAAATCTCACGAAATTACAGGTACAGATGTACCCCAGAAGCAATCCACTAGCCCATGCGGAGGTGAAAACCTCATGAAAGCATAGTTTCTTACTCCCACTTAGAAGGTGTGACCACAATGGTCATACAATGAAATGCAGTATTATTCTACAAGACCCGCACCATGTCAATCATACAAACGAATGCAATCGAAAGAAACATGATTTTTAAAACAAGTTTTCGGTTTTTTGACAAAAGGACAGCAAACAATCAATTTTATGGCTAGACTCTCTTGATTCTGGTCCCCAGTGGAGTTGCCAAGCTGTCGAAACCTTTTTTTAATCTTTTAAAGAAAAGCGGGCAATCGACGTTTTGAAAATAAAATGTGGAGTCGCCACCGATCTTTTTGTTTAGGTGTGATCGGATCACCTAGAAATTTAGTTATTCTAATAAAATATTTATTAAAACAACGATTTTTGTCTTACGAAAATATGAGAACACAGGTTCGGGAGTCGGTTACGTATGAGGAAGGATTAACACCCTCACTACGCCCAAAATTGGTACCAAATCGATTAAATACTGTCCTTATGTCTAAGATTTAAAAATGTTTTTTTTGAAATGTGGTTCCTTCTATAAACATTTGAATAGCCCAAGTTGGTCGTCAAAATTCTCTTATTTCAAAGGAATACAGCATCACATCCAACACGATAGGACACGATCCTTTGTACCCTCGAAAACGCGATAAATTTTGACTTCCAAAAGTTTATATGTTGAAAACCGCAAAAGGATACCCAATTATTTAGTCCAACGAAAAAAAATCAAAACCCAGCACGGTAGGGCACGATTCCTCGAATTTCTAGACATCGGATATTGCCTTATTTTAGAATTTAGAGAACATGAGTGAAATTCTAAAGGAATATTCGATTATTTTGAACAAACAGGAAATCGCAACCTAGCAAGATAGGGCACGGTTCCCCGAATTGCCAAACATCGAGTATTACCTTCGTTTTGAGGAGTTTTTAAAGACATGAGTGAAATTCCAAAGGAATATTCGATTGTTTTGAACAAACGGGAAATCACAATCCAGCACGATAGAGCACGATTCCCGAATTGCCAAACATCGAGTATTGCCTTCGTTTTAGTGAATTTTTTAAAAGAATAATTATAAAAATAGCTTAAAACGAAATTAATATTAAAGATTTGGACCTTATAAAACCAAATTTCATAAACCAAGTGGAAAACAATGATATGAAATAATATACTCACATGAGATACGATCAATTAACAAACTAATAATTAAGTATAACTAACCTAAAAAATATAACCCGATTACGATAATGCATGGGAAATAATTGATATAATTATACAATGACAAAAATAATAATATAACGATACAACACAACCAATAAATAATATGTAACGACGATCTATGGAGTAATATATATATGTAACAAAAACCAATCAACATACAAAACAATATAAAAATTAAGGGCTATTATGAGGCAAATCGATACAAAAACTATATATAAAGAAAATCATAAGTGAATAACACATGCAAAATTTGAAATAATTTATATATGTAAAAGAAACTAAGTATACACATAACTTGTTATAAAAATAGATATTATAAAAGAGGAAATTTGAATCAAATAATGTACAAAATAATTTTTTAAAAGAAATATCTATTTGAAGATAACCATGTACATATAAAAAAAATTTTAAATAATATCTACGCTATATATAAAAAAAGAATCGAATATGAGGATAAAATATGAATATGAATATGTGTATATAAAAATATATGAGAATTTTTAAATGAATGATAAAACGATTTTAAGGATGCATCAAGTTTTAAAGTGGAAATATACATATGTAGCAGCACAAAACGAATAACATAAATCCAAAATAAATAATATATGAAAACCTTAGATTAATAATAAAATAATTTAAAAATAAAATATATTACAAATTTTCAATTCATAGTTAAAAATGATTAAAGCCTAAGTAGATATATGTATACATTATATAATGTATGATAAATTAAATAATATATGATAAAACCCTTTAATATAACTAATGAAACAGAAACGATGATTTAAGATAAATACCAAATAGAATATTAAAATAAATAAAAAAGGGTTAAAATCCAAATAACTAAGGACCAAATCAGAACGAAAATAAAATTCGGGGCGAAAAGCGTAAAATAATAAACGCATAAGGACCATATTGGAACGCGCGTCGCAAGAAAAGGACTAAATGGGCAATTGTACCCTATCGCCAGAACGACGTCGTTCTCACGTTCTACCTTCAAAAGGTCAAGGGACTAAATCAAGCCAAAGTAAAACAAAAGAGTCCAAATTAAAAAGGGAAATTGAATGAAATTGAATAGTAGTGAAAATGAGGGAGGACTAAATGAGCAAATTCCCCATTGATGGGAAACACACGGATCCTTCCCGGGTAGGGTCACGCATGTGGGTCATGCCATGAAACGATGCCGTTTCAACACCAATACTCACGGCTTAATACTCACGGCTTAAAACGACGCCGTTTTACGCATATATATAAACCCAAAATTTGCCCTAAAATTTCATTCAGCATGTCATTTGCTCAAAGAGCCTTAAAGCAAATTCCAACACCAATACTCACGGCTTAAAACGACGCCGTTTTACGCATATATATAAACCCAAAATTTGCCCTAAAATTTCATTCGGCATGTCATTTGCTCAAAGAGCCTTAAAGCCCCCTTTCGAAACCCTCTTAACCTTTTACCCTTTGGCCGACTCTTGGGCTTCAGCGGTACATAATGTGCCTCCACCACCGCCAAAACCCAAAGCCTTTTTTTTGGTTTCGTTTCCATGCCAGAGAGACTCCGACGACAGAACCGCAAGTGTAATCAGGTAAACTCTTCTCTTTTTCTTATTTTCTTATGCTAAAAAAACACATGCAAACTTCAAAGAAGAAAATCCATTCAAAAAAGGAAAAGAAAAATGGAACTTGAAATCCCTTTCAAAAAATTTCGGCTTGATTTTTTTGTATTTTGTATTTCCGTGTGCTTAATATTTGTGTGTTCGTAAAAAAAAAGAGCCTTTACAATCGAAAATCATAGGCTTTATAGCCGAATGTTCAAAATAAAAATAAAAGATACAATTTTTCTTTCTTTGCTTTCGTATTGGCTGTTGTTGCTGCTGTTGTTTGTCTGTTTCTTCGCAGGTACAGAGCCCGTTGGCGCGGTGGTACGTGGCGCTTGACGTGGAGCATGACTGTTGGAGCGCTGGAGCGTACGGAGCCAGTCTTTGGGCGCACGGAGGCCGTACATGAGGGGGTTGTCTAGTTGCGACACAAAAGTGGGGTGACCTAGGGTTTATGAAACTGTTAAAGAGATGGGCCTATTAGGCTTGCTTTGATTTGGGTTATATTTAATTTAGGTTTGGGCTTGTAATGGGTATCGGGTCTGGGTTTATTTAGGCTATTGTAATAATTCTGGACGTTGGACTATTAATTGAGTTTAATTTTTATTTATTTTGTATTTTGGTGGACCCGGACAAATTGGCCCGTTTACAATATTAACATGTTATTTTAAATTAATTTTTAAATTTAATAATAATGTGAGTGATGCAATAATAATTGAAAAACATGATAAGTATTTCAATATTATTTTAAAATATAAAATATATAATTAAACTTGAGAAATAAAAAAAATAAAAAAAATATTATGTTGCAATATTCTCAATCTCTTTTGTTTAGTGATTTTAGCCATTTGTTGGCCGATACCACACCCAAACAAATTATTTTTTTAATCAAATAAAAAGATACCAATCATCACTGTGCCAGCATCTAAAAAAATTATTTTTTGAAAAAAAATATGTAAGTGTTGACTATCTAGTGTCCTAAATCATAAAAATAATTTTTTTAATAAAAAAATAATAATGCCAGCCATTTAATTCTCATAACCAAATTTTACTATTTATTTCAAGTCATTTGGGTGAGTATTTTTAAACCAAAATTATTTTTGTAAATATTAATTTTTTTTAGATTAGAAGAATAAAATAGCCGAGCATTGTCAAGGACCATTATGAGAATGGTTTTACTTTCACTTTCACCGAGGTATTTTCACTCAACTTGACAATGCTAGCCACGTTTGCCCACCTTAGTCCTTGCTTATCTCTCTTGTGAATGCAAGGCCAAATTCACATTAAAAAGCAATAATATGGGTAACCGAGTCCAAGAATTCGAGAACATAATATCCAATTAAAAAAGGTTCTTTTTTCTGATCTGGTGTAATTAAATTATCCAACTGAAAGAGTAGATGAGTTTAGTGCCACACCAAAAATAACGTTTCACAGCTTGAATCCCAAGAAACAAATACAAGCTTCTCCCCCTCAAGTCATGCATCATTATGACAGTAAAGCAGGTTGTTGCATGGTAAGATCGTATGATGGCAGCGCATTCTCATAGGCGAGTAATGACAGCTTCCACCTCTGAAGGGGTGTATAGATGGTATGTTGGTGCTACTTTGGCAATATCAACATTGTTGGGAGTCACCTGCAGAAATATCGTTGTTCAATGGTGCATATATTAGTCAGCAAAATTAAACAAATACATATAACGGAACCTCAAAACTGAATGTTTTCGCGTGAAACTTTACCTTCTCTTCCATTACTTGCTTTAAAATGGACAGAGCAATAGTTTCAGCTTCTAGAAGAGTCAGGTCCTGCAGGTGGGGGTGAAAAATCCCTTGGTAACTCAGCACCAAAAATACTCATAATTATATGTGTGTAAAACAATCCTAAACGGATAAGGTCACCAAGGTAAGCATTCCTAAAGCTGAAAAACAACATACAAACAGAGACGAAGATATACCTTGTTGTATTGCTCTTGCAAAGAGCTGTCTGCACCTTCGGAACCTGAGCCTATAGCCTTTGCATTGCATTGCCAAAATGTGCCAGAGGGATCAGTATAGTATCTGCAAAAGAGAAGTTAGAACTGGTAAATGACAGCACGAGAAGATATTAGTGCTTATCAGTACAATGCCAGTCAATTTTGTTCTGCATTCTACAGGGAACCCTATTGGTTTTTCTTTTTTCCCCTAACAGAGCCTGGATACTTCATTCTATCTGTCCAACCAAGGAAACCATAACTCATTCTAATTGAAAATAATAATTTGCAAACCTCCTAATTTAAATACTTAGGGATTTATAACTACCTAATACAAAGTTTATAACAATGCTGAAGAGCACAGGCTTTGAAGAACCATGCTATAATTGTAAATCAGCAAGCAACAGCAAATGAAGCACTTATCTGAAAGTTGATTTAGTGAAATACAGTGTTTGATCTGTAACCATCTAGTCTTGCAAAAATATGTCACAGCATGGCAGTCACATCAGGTACATGACACATTAGAGCTTATTACAGTTTTAACTTCTTAAAATCTTACAATTTAAAACAAGCATGCGGTGATAAGTATGCACCTTATAATCATCTCTACCAAATTATCACTTGCAAATAACAACATATAGACCCTGGGAACAGTTTTAATTGTAGTGACAAAATTTTTTAATAGATTGCATTCTTCAGGGAAGGGCAGTTCAGTGAATAAACTTTAAAAAATCACAATAGTGATGATATAATTATCTAGTGACATAATTAAGATAAATGTTCGTCCTAAAAGAAACTCATTCATCTTTCCATATGTCGAAAGAGATTTTTCTACATGAAAATCAACATAACAAAAACTCATCTGATACTTACAAGCTAGGCCCATTCTCATCATGACCAGCAATGAGAAGAGACACCCCAAATGGCCGGGACTGCATAAGAAAACGATATGACATGTAAATAAGCACTTAAAAAGTAATGTCATGGATAGAATTCTGCATCATAAGAAAAAAGAAACTAAATGCACAATTGTAGAAGTCATACTGGCTGTGGCCCTCTGTTTATAGCTTACTAAAATGAGCAAAAAGTATCATGAAAAAGGAGCTTAAAATTTCTATAACTATGTGTAGAAATTATAAGCAACCATACCATGGATTCTTCATCTCCTTCACCAAATCGAAGGGCCAGGTCACAAAGAGCTTGTGTTGTGGACTCTACAGTCATTGGCTCGCCATATGAGAATCTGTGGTTCTGTGTGATCGTAGAAGATATCAGCATAAAGTTGCAAAAAAATTTCACATCAAAGAGTAGGGCACAACAACTATGGTACCTGAGTCTCAACTCGTGCATGTTCAACAAGTGTTCGGGCATCAGCAATCAAGCCACTCATAGCACATCCTATATGTTCATCAATTTCCATAATCTTCTCAACACTGCTGGGCTCCTGAAAGAGAGTCCAGTACTTATGAGGCTGGGAAGAAGTTGCAATAATCTACATCCCACAAAATCTACTATATGCAACACATGCTACGTGCTGGACATCAAGTATCATTTTTAAGAAGAATGCAGCTTCAATTGTAAGTCTTAAGTAAAGATGTGGCAGGTGAAGGAATCTTAGGGAGAATCGAGCAGCATACAGAGAAGAAAAAAAAAGGCAATAACTAGTTGGATAGAATACTTGACATGTCTTAACATTTCATTACATCACATAGAACCAGCATACTATCTATCACATTATGCGAGTCGACAATAGCAAACTCCGTCGCTTGGACCCAGATTTTCAATTCTAGGGTATTGACTATTAATAAACATATTGACATGCTTGCAACTGAAAAGTAGGTCGTAGGTCAAAAGATACTCCTTATATCCCTAAGAGCTAGCAATAACCTCATTCTCCAAATGGAACTCCACACCTTAAAAAACATATCCTTAAATTGCATTTTAGCAAACAATACATAACAAATTAAAGCAAAAGGGGATTAAAAAAAACCCTTTTAGGAAAAATAATCTGCAAATGCAATGGTATTAAATCAAGTAAGAGTACAGACCAACAATGGCGAAGTAATACGCTTCTCGACAGCCAACACAACACCTTCTTTGGTCTTTAACCCAATTGCAGTTGAACCCAGCTGTAGTTCAATTAATAAAAACCCATTAACATCAAAGCAACCCAAAAATTTATAAAACAAAAAAGGACACAATAGCAAAAAAGGATTTTACCTTGATGGCCTCAATAGCATATTCTACCTGGAACAATCTTCCCTCCGGAGAAAATGTGTTCACTCCACGGTCATACTCAGTCCTTCATAGACCAATCACCAAAACATTATTTAAAAAAAAAGAAGAAAAATAAATAAATAAAAACTTGATGAGGAACCAATATGTTTTGATATGGTACCTGGTGAGAAACATCTTGGATCGATTGGATGTTAGATCTAACAAAACCCCAAAGAACAAAAAAAACCCACAATTTTTTAGCTTGTTTCTGAAAAGAAAATTAACTTCAAAAGAAAAAAAGAAAAAAGAGAGAAAGATGATTTACTTGTGAAGAGAGTACTAAGAGAGAGCCACTGAGCGAAAAGAAAGAGGGAGCTTTTCTTAAAGTACTCTAGTCTTCTTGCGAAACAAGACAGCCTGTAAAACGGCTGCGTTTCAGGACGTGAATAAATCATAAATCATAAGCAGTGCATATGCCCAATAGTTTGGGCTTTGACTCTGTTGGATAGCCCGTTCCCTTACATTTCTTTGTTGTTTTTTGAATTTCTAAGGTTCGGATTTAGAGGTGATCATGGGCTGGACCGGGCCGGATTTGGGCTGGGCTCAACTAAAATTTTAAGCCCATTAACTAGACCAGGGCCTAGCCTGACATGAAAAAAGAGCTTAAAATTTTATCTAAGCCCGACTCAAATGAAAATGCTAAAACCTAGGCTCGACTCGGCTCGCTTGTATTAATTTTTTTTATATTTTTTATATAATTTTTAAATATATATAATAAATCAAAAATATTAAAAACATCAAAATAAATATTTTCCAACAAATTGAAAATAAATTTTAAAAAATATGTAGACTTAAATAACACTAAGATAAATACAAATCAACAAGCAAATGCCTCTAAAATAATAATAAAATTAACAAATGCCTTTAAAATAATAATAAAATTAACAATAAAATAAGTTTTATACAATATCTAAACAATAACAATAAAATAGTAGCAACATAATAGTAAAATGGTAACAAATGGAGAAAACTACAAGAAAAAAAATTAAAAAAAAACAGCTTTTTTTGTAGTGAATTCAGGACGGGCCCGGACCAAAAATATCTTACCCGAGGCAGGTCCCTTTTCTAAACGGACCTTATTTTTTTGTCTAAGCCCATTTTTCGATCCCATATTTTTGCCCAAACCCTCTCATGTTTCGAGTGGGTATTCGGGCCAAGTCGGGTAGCTCGACCCATGATCAGGTCTAGTTTGGATCAATGTTTTGATAATTGGATCGATTTGTTACTCTAAAAATAGTAGGAGGGATTGAATTTATATTTTGAAGTTTTCTTAAAAAAAGTTATTTTATTTTCATATTGAATCTCTTTAATCATATTTATTATTTAATTATTTTTATTAGCTTACTAGATTTTTTTAGTTTTCTAATATATCTACTAGAGCGAGTTCACTAATTAATTCTCTACATTTAGTAAATTTTTTAAGGGTAAATGCTGACTACGAATTATAAGATATTATTTTTTGAACATGTTTGGTAGGGATATTATTTTTTGCACATATTTTAATATATGAGTTGACAATAAATTAATTTAATTAATAATATTTAGCCACTCTCATACTTCAAGAAGAATATTTTTCGTTTATTTTTAAAATATTTTAATTTTTATAAAAAATATTACTAATTTTTTAATTTTAATTTTATATTTGTATTAATTATTTTGTTAACCAAAGGAGGCAATAAAAAATTAAGTGGTCTTCACTTATATGATTAAAATTCTTTAAATGGGTTCACTCATGTCGAAAATAATTTAACTTGTAGTTTCAGGTTATATAAATGCTGAGTTGGCATGATTTAGCGGTTCAGATTTATTTACAAATATCCAACCGCTTAAATGAATTTTAGCTTATTTCTTAAAAGAGGATTATCGTCAACAGATTGGGGAGGTTTCAATCTTCAACCCATTTATTGAGAAAGAGATCTACCCATAACCCAAGAATTTAGGCTTTGACTTCGTTGGATAATTTATTCCCTTATTAATAAATTGAAATTTTAAATAATAAAAAAATAAGTGTTAAAAAACTAATTATTAAATTTAAGTTGTAAATTTTGTTTGGAATATTTTTGAAATTAAAGATGGAATATAAATAAATTATTTGATAAATATAATTTTAAAAATAAAGTATTTAAAAGATAAAGTTAAAATAAAATAAAAAGAATTTTAAAAAATTCACACTTTTTATTAAAAAAATTGTGGAAAATATTAATTTTTAGTTGATCTAATTTTTTCAATGATTTATCAAAATCTTAATATCACTTGACATTTGAGATTAGTTTAGATATGTTTAAAAATGGTAAAGTGTATAATTAATTATCTAATTATTAACGTGTTTTTGTTTTGGTCAACAAACTATAAAAAATTTCAATTTCTTCACTAATGTTTTAGATTATTTCTGTTTTGGTCACTCTCTGTTAAATGATCAACTGATGTAACATTTTTCTAATTAGTATAATAACAGATTTAGTCCTCAATACTTTCACATTTTATCAATTTGATCAAAATTCTAAATAATTCAATGAATATAACTTTTTCACATTTATAAATTCTATTAATTTGATCATTATATCCATATAATTAAACAATTGTTATATTTTATGAAAAAGTACAAAATATTATATTATATTTTTCCTCAAAATATATAAAAATAATATCATATATTATGAAAATACTTTTACTATCACAAAATTATGTAGAATGTAGCGACGTAAAAATTTTAGCTTAGCTTGGTCGCTAATTGTGGCGATTTATTGAAAAAAAGTTTGAAATTTGACGTTTGATTTTTGAAATAAACAGGGAGTCGCCACCGATCCTTTTTCCTAGGTGTGATCGGACACCTATTAGATCTCTTATTAAAACAAATAAAAGGCTAAGTTTAGGTCTACGTTAAAATCCAGAGAAAATTTAGGGTTCGGGAGTCGGTTACGCGCGAGGAAGGTATTAGCACCCTCGCGACGCCCAAAATTGATATCTTATTAAACACATGTTGTCTTGATTTTCAAAAATATGAATTCAATTTGACATTTAAGTGTGATCCGATTGAAGGAAATGAGAAGTTGCAAGTTTTTTTTATTTTTTAGAAGGACGTCCCGTTTTTAACACGAGCCGATTAATTTCACCCAACATAGCAATGAAATCGATGACTTAATGTTAAAATTGGTACATTGCCTTATTCTTAAAATTAAAATGTAAAAAGTTTTTAAAATGATAGTAAAAAAAAATTCAAGAATATTATTGTCAAAAAATACGAACAATGATGTGAATAATAAAATATATAAAATATAAAATATTAAAATATCAAAATATTAGAATAATAATAATTAATATTGACAAATAAAAAATAAAATAGAAATAAAAAAGATGTACATAATATATATATTAGAAATAATAATGATGTTAAAAAAAATACTATTAATAATACTACATCAATATGTACATATATAAAAAATAAATACATGATAATATTAAAAATATGTACATAATATAGTGTTAAAAATACATACATAATATAGTTAAGATATATACATAAGATAACATGTAGAAAAATATATATATAAATAATATAATATTAAAGATATATAAATAAAATAGTATAAAATATATATATACGTAATATAAAATTTAAAATATACCTAATATATTAAAAGAATATATATAATATAATATTAAGAAATTTAATAATAACAAAAAAAAGAGAGGGAGAGGGTGGGTGATTTTCGGCCACAAGGCCGGCCATCGTCCGGTCGCCGGACCGCCGCCGGCGCCACCGTACACGGCAGCCGGACCTCAAAAAAACTTTTTCGGTAAAAATGGGTAAGCTTCCTCCTTTTATTTTTTACTTTCGTATAAAAGAAACAAAATAAGATTGAAAGGAAAACAATAAGTAAACAAAGAACTTAAAAAGAGAATAGACAAAGAAACCTCTTTTGCTTTGATTTTTGATTAATCTCCCAAAAAACTAGCTTATCCAAAAACTAGCCTTCACAATAACTCTTCTCCTTATTACTTTAAAAAGAAACCTCTCCAAAAATCCTTTACAATAACTTTCACTCCCAAAAACTCTCCAAAAAAAAAAAATCCCCCCCTCATATACAAAATATGAGAAGGCTTATATAGCCATTTACAAAATATTTTTTTATTGTTTATGTCTTCATTTGTAGGTACAAGTGGTGGTGGAGAAGGTGTGGCTAGTGGAGTTGGTGGTGGAAAAAGAGTGGCTAGTGGAGTTGGTGGTGGAAAATGTGTGGCTAGTGGAGTTGGTGGTGGAAAATGTGTGGCTAGTGGAGTTGGTGGTGGAAAAAGAGTGGCTAGTGGAGTTGGTGGTGGAAAAGGTGTGGCTAGTGGAGTTGGTGGTGGAAAAAGAGTGCTAGTGGAGTTGGTGGTGGAAAAAGAGTGGCTAGTGGAGTTGGTGGTGGAAAAAGAGTGGCTAGTGGAGTTGGTGGTGGAAAAGGAGTGGCTAGTTGAGAAAAGTTTAAGTTGTGGGCTAGGTTTTTTATTTTGATTTGGGCTTAGGGTTTGGGCCATTGGGGTTTTGATGTAAATTGGGCTTTGGGTAGTTAAGATTTTGGGTTTTGGGTTTAATTTTGGTGGGTTAGGTAAGGCTAAATTGGGTTTTGATGTAAATGGGCTAAAATTGGCCTACAACAGCTGCCCCTCTTTGCTTATTATCGTGTAACGAGAATAGAGCAAAGATATAAAGAAAGGCCAATTTTGCCCGGTCTTGCTAAGTATGGACTTCTTTGGTGCTCTTCTCATCCAGGTAGTCTCTTTCCAGTCCATCGCATCTTGTAGCTTTGGTTCAATCCACTGCAAATTCGGAGATATGCCTTGTAGCTTCAATCTGTTCCAATGTAATTCAATATGCTCTTTTATCGCTTCAGTGAGATAAGGTTTTGGGTCTTCTCTTCTGCCACTTTAGAAAGGCAAGATCTGATATCCTCGATTAACTCCACTGCAACTTCAGGGAGACAAAATCTGGTGTCTTCAATCAGCTCTAATATTGATTCTTTACTCGGCATGTGATCCTGAGCTCAACTCATTTCTCGCAATATGAATTGACTCTGTAAAACTAGACATTAAAAACAGAAATTGAAAATAGCTCAGCACGTGAGCCAAGGCTCAACTCACCTCTCGCAAAAGTAGATTTTGAAAATACCTCGACATGTGAACCCAAGGCTCAACTCACATCTCGCAATATGAGTTGATTTTTGAAAAATATAAATTGAAAAAACAGAAATTGAAAAGCAGAAATTAAAAAGACCTCAGCATGTGAGCCGAGACTCAACTCACCTCTCGCAATATGAGTTAATTTTTGACAAACAGAAATTGAAATTAACTCAGCGTGTCCCGAGGCTCAACTCACCTCTCGCAATATGAGTTGATTTTAAAAATAGAAATTAAAAACCAGAAATTGAAAATACCTCAGTGTGTGAGCCAAGGCTCAACTCACCTCTTGCAATATGAGCTAATTTTTTATGAACATAAATTAAAACCACCTCAGCGTGTCCTGAGGCTCAACTCACCTCTCGCAATATGAGTTGATTTTTGACAAACAAAAATTGAAATTACCTCAGCGTCTTGAGGCTCAACTCACTTCTCGCAATATGAGTAGATTTTTTTTGAAACATAAATTAAAAAAACGAAAATTGAAAATACCTCAGCGTGTCCTGAGGCTCAACTCACCTCTCGCAATATGAGTTGAAATTAAAACACAAAAATTGAAAATACCTCAGCGTGCCCGAGGCTCAACTCACCTCTTGCAATATGAGCTGATTTTGAAAAAGTAGAAATTAAAAGGTTCAACCCACCTCTCGCAATATGAGTTGATTCTAGACAAACAGAAATTGAAATTACCTCATCGTGTCCTGAGGCTCAACTCACCTCTCGTAATATGAATTGAAAAAATACCACAGTGTGTAATCTGAAGCTCAACTCACCTCTCGCAATATGAGTTGATTTTTTTTTTTAAAAACAGAAATTGAAAATACCTCAGCATGTGAACCGAGGCTCAACTCACCTCTCGCAATATAAGTTGATTTTTTTTTTTGAAAACAGAAATTGAAAGTACCTCAACGTGTCTTGAGGCTCAACTCATTTCTCGCAATATAAGTTGAATTTTGAAAACAGAAATTGAAATTACCTCAGCGTGTCATGAGGCTCAACTCACCTCTAGCAATATGAGTTGATTTTTTTTTACGAACAGAAATTGAAGAACAGAAATTGAAAAGACCTCAGCATGTGAGCCGAGGTTCAACTCACCTCTCGCAATATGAGTTAATTTTTGACAAACAGAAATTGAAATTACCTCAGCGTGTCCTGAGGCTCAACTCACCTCTCGCAATATAAGTTGATTTTTTTTTGAAAACAAAAATTGAAAATACCTTAACGTGTCTGGAGGCTCAACTCATTTCTCGTAATATAAGTTGAATTTTGAAAACAAAAATTGAAATTACCTCAGCGTGTCCTGAGGCTCAACTCATTTCTCGCAATATGAGTTGATTTTTTTTTAACAACAGAAATTGAAATTACCTCAGCGTGTCCTGAGGCTCAACTCACCTCTAGCAATATGAGTTGATTTTGAAAAACAAAAATTAAAAGGCTTAACTCACCTCTCGCAATATGAGTCAATTTAAAACATAAACTAAAAATACCTCGGCGTGCCCCGAGGCTCAACTCACTTCTCGCAATATGAGTTGATTTTAAAAACAAAATTAAAAATACCTCAACGTGTCTTGAGGCTCAACTCATCTATCGCAATATGAGTTGATTTTCCTTGGAAAGCATGAATATTAAACATCAAAATACCAAAACCAGTCCTTTGGTAGAACTCGGGTATCTTTTCCTTTGATTCAGTGCGACTCTCATTCAAGATTTCTTGCTTTACTGGATTACCTGTATATGCCATGCATGATGTCATCATGATATGCACATGTTTGTCTTAAATGCCTTTATGCCTACATGATTATGCAGTGCTCCTAAAGCATATTGGTCGTATGTCATTTTCGCCATGATTGTTGAGGATCTGCGTTCATTGCTTTGATTCTCGACCTTCTCTTCAGGCCTCATACCTGTCTTCGAGCTTTACGAGTAATCGACGTTTCTCAGATATCACCCTTTTGCCCTTGGTTAAACTTTGTTCTTGCTTTGAAGATCTTGCACTTATCGAATTCTTATCCGGGTAATGCTTGACATTTCTTTTGTTTAGAGTATGTCATTTCACTATTTATCATTAAATAAACACATAATGAGATGCATGAAAATGGTCAGGTAGGGATAAAAAGGATATCTCATATTCCTTTATTTCAAATGTGGCAAACAAAGAAAGTTAACCAATGAGAGTAAAAATGTCAAAAAGAAAGAAAGGTCGTATTCAACGGATACAAATGCTCTAGATATTCAACACATGAACTCTTCCACGTTCCTCAATCAATAATCTTTTCGAGCATGGCTTCTTGCGTAGAAAATTTCGAGCTTTCAGAAGTGCTTCAAATACTGTAGTCTCACTACTTGACCTATCGTTCGGCCGCCAGGTTTGTTTCATTAGGACGCCCTCTCGGGTTTTCATCCTAATCTTTTTGTACTAATCAAGACGCCCTTTTCGGGTTTTCGCCCTGATCCCTTTTTTTTTTAAGATGCCATTTTCGAGTTTTCATCTTAAGCATAATATTTCTTCACCGCATCTGAATTCACCGGATTCAGTAACTCCTTCCCATCCATCTCGGTAAGGATTAAAGCTCCTCCTGAAAATGCCTTTTTTACAACGTATGGTCCTTCCCAATTTGGTGCCCATTTTCCTCGCAGGTCTTTTTGTATTGGGAGAAACTTTCTCAGAACGAGTTCTCCTTCATGGAACTCTCTTGGTCGTACCTTCTTGTCATGGGCTGCGATCATTCTCTTTTGGTACATTTGCCCATGACAAATTGCCCTTAGACGTTTTTCTTCAATGAGGTTCAACTGATCATATCGAGCTCGAACCCATTCTGCTTCTTCTAACTTTGATTCCATCAATACTCGCAGAGAGGGGATCTTAACCTCGATAGGTAGCACAGCTTCCATTCCATAGACTAGAGAGAAAGGAGTTGCTCTCGTAGATGTTCGCACAGATGTGCGATATGCAAACAAAGCAAATGGAAGTTTCTCGTGCCAATCTTTATATGTCTCAGTCATTTTCCCAATGATCCTCTTAATGTTCTTGTTAGCTGCTTCAACAGCCCCGTTAATCTTTGGGCGATAGGGCGAGGAATTATGATGCTTTATTTGGAACTGCTCGCACACTTCTTTCATCATCTTATTGTTCAGATTCGTGGCATTATCTGAGATGATTCTTTCAGGCAAACCATATCGGCAAATGATTTCCTTTTTCAGAAACTTGCACATTGCAGTCTTCGTCACATTGGCAAACGAAGCGGCTTTAATCCATTTTGTGAAGTAATCGATAACCACAAAAATGAATCGATGTCCATTTGAAGCTTTTGGAGAAATTGGCCCTATGACATCCATGCCCCACATAGAAAAAGGCCACGGAGAAGTCATGGCATGAAGGGGTGAAGGGGCTACATGAATTTTATCGCCGTAGATTTGACATTTGTGGCATTTTCTGGCAAAATTGATGTAGTCACTTTCCATTGTCAGCCAATAATAACCGAGTCTCATGATCTTTCTGGCCATATTGAAACCATTGGCATGCATTCCGCAAATTCCCTCATGGACCTCTTCAAGTATTTTTCTGGCTTCAACATCATCCACACATCTCAAAAGCATCTGATTCTTTCCTCTTTTATACAGGATATCCCCATCAAGAACAAATCCCGCTGCCATTCTTCTAATTGTTCTTTTATCGTTCTCATTCGCTTGTTCGGGATACCTTTGATTCTTGGTATATTCTAAGATATCATGGAACCAAGGTCGTCCGTCTACTTCTTTCTCAATGCTACAACAGTGTGCAGGGACCTCGTATATGCTCATTTTGAGGGGCATTATTTCTGCTTCTTTACTTGCTTTGAACATTGAAGCCAAAGTGGCTAGGGCATCAGCCAGTTGGTTCTCTTCTCGTGGGAAGTAATGAAAAGTTATTTCTTTGAATTCCTTGATCAATCCAGCCACTAAATCGCTGTACTTAATCAATTTTGAGTCCCTCACTTCCCATTCTCCACGGATTTGGTAAATCATTAGGGCTGAGTCCCCGTACACCTCCAAGATCTCGATGTTTCGTTCGATAGCTGCACGAAGCCCCATGATACATGCCTCATATTCTGCAATATTATTGGTACAGAAGAAGTTCAGTCTTGTAGTGAACGGATAATGATTCCCGTCTGGTGATACCAGGATTGCTCCAATTCCATGCCCTAAAGTATTTGACGCACCATCAAAGCACATCTTCCATGACTTCTCTTTTGATGACTCAGATTCTATTTCTGTGATGCACATTAAGTCTTCGTCTGGGAAATCGAATCTTAAAGGCTCATATTCCTCTGTCGTTCGAGTTGCTAAGAAGTCAGCTATTGCGCTCCCTTTTATTGACTTCTGACTTACATAGGCAATGTCATATTCCGAAAGGAGGATCTGCCATCGTGCCATTCTTCCTGATAGTGCCGGCGATTCCATCATGTATTTTATTGGGTCCAGCTTTGAAATTAGCCATGTCGTGTGATACAACATATATTGTCTGAGTCTCCGAGCTACCCAAACCAGAGCACAACAATATTTCTCAATGGACGAATATTTTGCCTTATATTCAATGAACTTTTTGCTGAGGTAGTAGATCGCCTTTTCTTTCTTTCCTGACTCGTCATGTTGTCCCAGTACACCACCCATTGAACTTTCGAACACTGTCAGATACAAAATTAATGGTCTTCCCGGAGTTGGCTGTACTAGCACTGGAGGACTGGACAAATATTGTTTTATCTTATCAAAGGTCACTTGGCATTCCTCATTCCATTCTCCCGGGTTATGTTTTCGAAGAAGCCGAAAGATTGGGTCGCATTGGTTGGTAAGTTGAGCGATAAATCGGGCGATGTAATTTAATCTCCCTAAAAATCCTCTAACTTCCTTTTGCGTGCGCGGAGGTGGTAATTCTTGGATGGCTTTTATTTTATCTGGATCAACTTCGATACCTCTTTCACTGACAATGAAGCCTAGCAACTTTCCCGAGGTAGCCCCGAATGTACATTTGGCTGGATTAAGCTTTAGCTGAAACTTTCTCAGCCTTTCGAACAATTTCTTGAGGTTCATTACATGCTCTTCTTCTCCTCAAGATTTAGCAATCATATCATCAACGTAGACCTTTAGTTCTTTATGCATCATGTCATGGAATAACGTCACCATAGCCCTCTGATATGTTGCCCCAGCATTCTTTAACCCGAATGGCATCACTTTGTAGCAGAACGTTCCCCACATTGTTATGAAGGTAGTTTTCTCCATATCCTCAGGGGCCATCTTGATCTGATTATACCCCGAGAATCCATCCATGAAAGAAAACAATGAATGTTTTGCTGTGTTGTCCACCAACGTGTCAATATGTGGCAAGGGAAAATTATCTTTTGGGCTTGCTCGATTCAGGTCACAGTAATCCACGCACATTCGTACTTTTCCATCTTTCTTTGGTACCGGGACTATGTTAGCCACCCATTCTGGATATTTGGAGGCTTGAAGGAAGCCAGCGTCAAATTGCTTCTTTACTTCTTCCTTTATTTTCAACAGCATTTCGGGCCTCATCCGTCTTAATTTTTGCTGGATGGGCTTGCATTCTGGCTTTAATGGGAGCTTATGGACCACTAAATCTTCATCTAGCCCTGGCATGTCCTGGTATGACCACACGAAAACATCTTTGTATTCGCGGAGTAAAGTGATCAAACTATGCCTGGTACTTTCTGAAATAGAAGTCCCAATCTTCACTTCTTATTTCCTCTCTTCAGTGCCCAAATTTATTGTTTCCACAGATTCTTCATGAGGCAGAACCTGTTTATCCTCTTGTTCCACCATTCTTAACAATTCAGGAGACGAGACATAATCTTCAGCATTTTCTTCGGCTTCAAATTCTCCTAAGCAAACAGCCTTCTCAAAATCAATTTCAAGATTCGTAACGGGCTTATTCATGTCGTCAATATCTGAGCACCTGAAAGTTGAATGGAAAAGGAAGCTATCGGGGGACATCCAAGTATTGGAAACAACAAACAAAATGTTATGTCATGGCAATGAGACAAATGTAAGGATAGGCAATGAAATGAGAAAATGATTATGAAATTAGTGATAATGCGAAAAATCGTGACAAAATGCATCTTCATTGATATTCACTTAAATAATAAACAGCGAATGCAAGCTCCTACAAAAGAATTCTATTATATCTAATGACACAATAGAATGTTAATGTTTGAGCATTACTCTGAAGACTTATAAACTACAAGAAGGTCCTCGGTAGTCCAATTGTTCAACATGAAACCAGGGGGACAAAGGCGTATCCTTGAGACATCTTTACTTGTGTCAGCTCCTTTGTCAATGACATTTATACTGATGTTCTGAAAACCCTTTTCGATCATTAACATTGTGCCTTGTGCATTGTCCTGCCTCGGGTATATCATTTCCGCAGACGTAAATGTTCTTGACAAATGAGGGAATTCCTTAGGCTCCCATTCTGGTTCTCGGCCTAAGGTTCTCGCGATCCTTCTTTCTTGATCTTTCTTCCACTGTCTTCTTCTTTGACGCATGTCCGGCTGGAACTCCAAACCGTATCGGGCCTTATGATGCACTGGTTTTAGAGCCCTGACTATTCCTTGCAGATATCTCCCTAAACCTCTTCTCACTCGAGCTCCCCTTCCTACAGTCAACTTGACACCCATTCTAGTATTTCTCGACAATTTAGGCACGGGAATTTTGTTTCCCTCAGTGAAGAATGTGGCATTGACGAATTCAAGGGATCGGAAGGAGCATTCCACTACGTCCTTGCTCACTTCAAGGTATGGCGCATCAGCAGAGATAGATGCGACAATGTCTTCTTCTCCCTCGACAGTGACCAAACAGCCATCCATGATAAATTTCACCTTTTGATGGAGGGATGATGGGACCGCTCCAGCAGAATGGATCCAGGGTCTTTCCAAAAGGCAGTTATATGAGGATGTAATGTCCATGAGTTGGAACTCGACATCATATATGTAGGGACCCACTTCCAAAGGGATCTCAAATTTTTCCATGACTTCACGCCTTGTCCTGTCGAATGCCCTTACCGTAGAATGACAGAGCATTAAATGGGACAGATCCATCGAAATTCTAGAAAGCGTGGCCAAAGGCATAACGTTGAGTGCCGAACCATTATCGATGAGCACGTTCGGTATTATGTAGCCCTTGCAACGGGTTGTGATATGCAATGCTTTCACTGAGCCTCTACCATTGGGCGGTATTTCATCATCACTAAAAGAAATGAAATTATCCGCATTCAAGTTGTTCATCCACCTATCCAGTTTTTCAACGGATACATTGTTTGCCACATAAGCTTGATTTAACACTTTCAGTAGAGCGTTTCGGTGTGGTTCTGAATTCAACAGCAGAGATAATACCGAGATTCGCGCTGGCTGCTTACTCAATTGTTCTACCACGTTGTATTCACTGTGCTTGATAAATTTTAAGAATTCCTGTGCTTCCTTCTCGTCCACAGGCTTTTTAGTTTCTTGCACGGGTGAAATTTCTTGCTCGACTTCGACCTCGTACATCACTGCTTTCCCTTTTTGCTTCGAGTCGCTACTTTTCTTTACCGGTTCAACTTCTTTAGAATAGCATCGTCCACTTCGAGTAAAATGACCTACCTCCCCAACATCTTCAGTTATGGCTTTGGACTTTTCAACTTTCGGTGTAACGATATTAACATCATATTTCCACGGTACTGTTTTGTTGTCCTTATACGGGAAAGGAGATGGTACTTCAATTACCATCTGTGGTTTCAATGGCTCTCTCATCGCGTCGTAATAAATTACCAACGGTCGATCAGCACTATAAAGGGGCCCTGATGATTGGCTATCAGAGACGCATACTTTTCTTTCGTTGGCATCTTCACTCTTGTTAAGGACCCTGATCTCCTTATTATCCATCCGGTCTTGAAGTAACCTTTTAAAGTCCTCACATGACTGAATGTCATGTCCAACAATCCCATGAAAATTGCAAAACTTTGACCTTCTTCTCCAAAAATTCTATCAGAGTGACAGAGCAATCCTTTCTTAACCAATACCTCCCAGATTTTCTGTAGAGGCGTCCTTATTTCTGATACACATCTTCTGACCTTCCATTCATCCTCTTTCCCCACTGTGCTCACATTCCCTTCGGTATGGTTAGGGAATGGGTTCCCCGTGGCGTTACTAGCACTATCGAATCGTAGGATACCCGCGTCAATGAGTCCTTGAACTCTCCTTTTGAAAGCGAGACAGTTCTCAGTAGAGTGCCCTTGGTTCCCTGCGTGGTATGCACAACTAGCGTTTGGATCGTACCACTTTGGGTATGGAGGTTTAAGGGGTGCCATGTAATGGGGAGAAATTAGCTGTTTTTCTAAAAGTTTTAGGTACAATTCCCCATACGACACAGGGATGGGGGTAAATTGCGGTCTCTCGGGATTATGCCTTGATTGGCTTTGGGCGGGTACCGTGTTTTGTGGGAAAGTGGTGACGGGTCTTTGGTTGTTCGTGGCGTATACGGGGCAGGACGGATGTGGTGCTTGGTAATAAGGGGTTTGAGGGGGATAATAGGAATTCGAGGGTGGATAATTTCGAGGTCGGGGTTGGTTAGGATACAGGTTAGGGGCATAACGGCTTCCCATTCTCACCATGTGGGCTTCTGGTTCTTTCTTCTTCGTGGGCGCTGCCCTTCTTGAACTTTCTTGACCTTCTATTCTACCGCTCTTGACGGCATTCTCAATGAGATCACCAGATATTACAATATCCGCAAACTCTTTCGTGGCACTTCCCACTAATTTGTCATAAAATGGCGCATTTAAGGTGTTGATAAAGAGAACGATTATCTCCGTTTTTGTTAGTGGGGGTTCCACTTGGGCCAAGACTTCTCTCCATCTCTGCACATACTGTCTGAAGGTTTCTGATGGCTTTTTCTCCATCATTTGCAAGGTCATTCGGTCTGGCACCATATCCGACATATGCTTGTACTGCTCGCAAAATGCTGACGCCAAGTCTTTCCAGGATCGAATCTTTTCTCTACTGAGTTGGTTGTACCACCGAAGAGCTGACCCTGTTAGACTATCTTGAAAGCAATGTATAAGTAGCTTATCCTTGTTCACATAACCGGTCATTTTTTGACAGAACATGATGAGATGTGCTTTTGGGCACCTTGTCCCATCATACTTTTCAAAATCAGGCGCCTTGAATTTCGGAGGCAAGATTAGATCAGGTACCAAACTGAGTTCTTTGGCACCTAGTGCGGAGAAGACTTCAGTGCCTTCTATTGCTTTGAGTCTTTCCTCTAGACTTCTATATTTTGCATCATGATTATCCAATTTCAACTTGGCTACCTCTGCTGGGTTGTCCAGATCTGGAACTAGTAGATCAGCAGGGCTTGCCCCTAGGTTCGACACGAATATTCCTTGCCCCAGATTAGTGGGTGGAGCAGGTGGCATAGGTCGTTGTTCCAAGACTGTGGGCTCCCCTTAAGTATACCCTCTTTGTGTTGTATATGCGGGTGGTGGAGTGAATCCCGGGGGATAGAGTGGATCCTGATCGTGGTGAATTCTTGATTGAGGTTTCATAACATCGGGGTTCTGCACGGGTCCTTTTCCTTTGACCAAAGTTGTCATCATCTCCATCATTTTGGCCATCTGATCTTTTTGCTCGAGTGATTCTTCTCGAGATCTCACCATTAGGTCTCTCGTTTCTTGTTGCGATTTGGCCAGTTGCTCTTATAATTCCTTTTGAGCCCTTTCCATCCTTTCAATTCTCTCATTGAATTCAGCCTCCATTACTCTAGCTTGTCGGCGCGTTTTATACGGATGACATGGTTCCAATCTTGTGGTATTACAACTGCGAATTATATATTTTATCTTCATTGACCGAGTATCGGATATGCAATGTATGAATGAATGCATGAATGAATGCATAAATGTCAAATGAATGTCAGTCATGAATGAATATGCAAAAATTTGGTGTTAATTTCAAGATAGCCCCTATTTAGGCATTTCCTTAATCAAAGGAGTATTACACAATGTTTCGGTCACTCGTATAATTGACTCCTCCATTAGAAACCCATTTTTGGCAACCAATCTCTAATCAACACCTTCCTAACAAGATGCCTTCGATGCATGATGAAAAATAAAAATACAGACAAACGACCTTGGTTAGCGCAACACATATAAACAGAGAAAAACTGTGGAAAATCTAACAAATTAAGCTACTTGGTTCAGTGGACTCGATTCCCTTGTTTAGAAAGCACAAATGTAAAAGAAATAGAAGGTAAGATGTGCTTTTCCTGTGTACTTATTTCGGTGACTACTAAACGAGCGGAGGTTCGGCATGGCTCTAGTTAGGTGGCTCGTATGGTTCATTATATGCGGTTTTGGTTCTAGATAGGTACTCGAATTGCCCGTACTATCATCTGCTAAGATTAACACGGAGCCTCGGTCATAGCCTATCACAGGCTCACGAGTTCAATTCGAGGGATTACATTTACTTATGCCTATGCGGAGGGACAAGTTAACTCACGAAAGCATAAGTCATATGTAACCCGAAAGTATTCACTAGCCTGTGCGGAAGGACGAGTTAACTCACGAAGGCGTAGCGTTTACTTTCACTTAAACGGACGGAGCCCGGGTAGAGAGCTCATGTTATGCGAAAATGCAAGTGCACGTGTGTGGGGAACAACTCATAAACCTTTACGTTTTACTTAAAGAAACTAAACCAAAATTAAAACCATAAAAATTGAAAACTGAAAAACAACCAAATAAGCAAGTTAGATGAAATATTTACAGCACGATACAAATGCATGAATTTTGAAAACGAGATTTTCGGATCACGACCAAATATTTACTTTGAACAAGGAAATTTGAAAATTTTGACAAAACGTGTTTAATTCCAGACACGACTCTCAAAAAGGCGGTCCCCAGCGGAGTCGCCAGCTGTAGCGACGTAAAAATTTTAGCTTAGCTTGGTCGCTAATTGTGGCGATTTATTGAAAAAAAGTTTGAAATTTGACGTTTGATTTTTGAAATAAACAGGGAGTCGCCACCGATCCTTTTTCCTAGGTGTGATCGGACACCTATTAGATCTCTTATTAAAACAAATAAAAGGCTAAGTTTAGGTCTACGTTAAAATCCAGAGAAAATTTAGGGTTCGGGAGTCGGTTACGCGCGAGAAAGGTATTAACACCCTCGCGACGCCCAAAATTGGTATCTTATTAAACACATGTTGTCTTGATTTTCAAAAATACGAATTCAATTTGACATTTAAGTGTGATCCGATTGAAGGAAATGAGAAGTTGCAAGTTTTTTTATTTTTTAGAAGGACGTCCCGTTTTTAACACGAGCCGATTAATTTCACCCAACATAGCAATGAAATCGATGACTTAATGTTAAAATTGGTACATTGCCTTATTCTTAAAATTAAAATGTAAAAAGTTTTTAAAATGATAGTAAAAAAAAATCCAAGAATATTATTGTCAAAAAATACGAACAATGATGGGAATAATAAAATATATAAAATATAAAATATTAAAATATCAAAATATTAGAATAATAATAATTAATATTGACAAATAAAAATAAAATAGAAATAAAAAAGATGTACATAATATATATATTAGAAATAATAATGATGTTAAAAAAATACTATTAATAATACTACATCAATATGTACATATATAAAAAATAAATACATGATAATATTAAAAATATGTACATAATATAGTGTTAAAAATACATACATAATATAGTTAAGATATATACATAAGATAACATGTAGAAAAATATATATATAAATAATATAATATTAAAGATATATAAATAAATAGTATAAAATATATATATACGTAATATAAAATTTAAAATATACCTAATATATTAAAAGAATATATATAATATAATATTAAGAAATATAATAATAACAAAAAAAGAGAGGGAGAGGGTGGGTGATTTTCGGCCACAAGGCCGGCCATCGTCCGGTCGCCGGACCGCCGCCGGCGCCACCGTACACGGCAGCCGGACCTCAAAAAACTTTTTCGGTAAAAATGGGTAAGCTTCCTCCTTTTATTTTTTACTTTCGTATAAAAGAAACAAAATAAGATTGAAAGGAAAACAATAAGTAAACAAAGAACTTAAAATGAGAATAGACAAAGAAACCTCTTTTGCTTTGATTTTTGATTAATCTCCAAAAAAACTAGCTTCTCCAAAAACTAGCATTCACAATAACTCTTCTCCTTGATTACTTTAAAAAGAAACCTCTCCAAAATCCTTTACAATAACTTTCACTCCCAAAAACTCTCCAAAAAAAATCCCCCCCTCATATACAAAATATGAGAAGGCTTATATAGCCATTTACAAAATATTTTTTTATTGTTTATGTCTTCATTTGTAGGTACAAGTGGTGGTGGAGAAGGTGTGGCTAGTGGAGTTGGTGGTGGAAAAAGAGTGGCTAGTGGAGTTGGTGGTGGAAAAGGTGTGGCTAGTGGAGAAAAGTTTAAGTTGCGGGCTAGGTTTTTTATTTTGATTTGGGCTTAGGGTTTGGGCCATTGGGGTTTTGATGTAAATTGGGCTTTGGGTAGTTAAGATTTTGGGTTTTGAGTTTAATTTTGGTGGGTTAGGTAAGGCTAAATTGGGTTTTGATGTAAATGGGCTAAAATTGGCCTACAACATAGAATAATAAGAGATCATTAATCTCACATCAAAAAGGCGTTTGGCTATATAAACGAGTGCCTTTGACTGGATTTGGTGCTATGTTTCTTGATTTGTATGCTTCAATCTTTCTCGTTTTTGTTTCTAGATTTATAATTTTCTTTGTTTACTTCTTAGTTGAATTTTTTTAAATAAAAAGATAAACGTATTTAATTATATTTAAACTCACATCTTTTTTATATTAATAATAATATTGATATTAATCCATTGGTGATGAAACTAAAGATTTAGTGGGTGATATGTAGTCAAACATGCTGACTTTCAAAAACCCCCAAAGTGTTCGCTTTAAGACCCTGTTATCAATTCGATTACCAGTTTCTCATTCTCTGTTCTTTTGATTCCAACCCTAAATTGTGTTCTTTTTGGAACTAAAAAGGGAACTTGGTAATCTCATTCTCTTTGGAACCCATGGATTCAACAACATCCCCTCTTCTGGAAATGTTTTTCTTTCCGTCAGTATCAATTATAGGTTATCGAGGACTACAAAAATAAAGACTTATTTGAAAATATAAGATTAGTAGAAAGTGGTAAATAGGATTGTATCTACAGAGACCGGTAATAATTTTATTAAATAAAAATAAATAAAGTAAAGACGAGGTGGGAAAAATCAATGAAAAAAAAAACTCTAGTCAAAAGTAAATTTTTTGTTTCAAGGGATTAATCGTCGATATAAAAATAATTTTCAATGTTATTTAATAAATTGATTATAATTGTTGATGATCACTTAACAATTTAATCTCTTCTTACATTTTTAATAATTTATTCAATTCTAACCAATAAACATACAATCATTATTTATATTATATAAGTTAGAAAGCATGTGCACACCATATAAGGCTAGTTTACTATTAATGTTAAAAAATATTTTTAAAAAGTTACGTGAAAAAATCTTTCAAAAATTTTAATAGTATTTATTATTATTGTCAAAAAATACTTTTAAAAAAATAAAATAACGATTGTAAACATGTTGTAAAATAGAAAAATTATAATTCAAAGAGACAAGCAAATTCTAAAGAAAAAAAATATTAAAAATAATTAAATTTCACAAATGTCAAGAAAATCCTTCGACTAAAAAGAAGGGTATAAAACTCCATAAAAAATAAAGCGCAAAAATAGAATAAAATTAAGGTGGCTATGTTTAGGTCCCAAAAATTTTCTAGGTTTCTTGACATTTTTTTACATCAGACTTCCAAATTATTTTTGAGCACCTTCTTAATATTTTTTGAGTTCGAGTCATGAAATAACTTCAATTAAAATTTTCAGTTTTCTTCAAATTTATGAGATAAAAAAAAATCATAACTCAAGTTATGACAAAAATACTAAAGTTATTATACCTGTATTGAAAGTTTAATATGCAAAAATTTACCTAAAATAAACTTTAAGTTACTTTTTTTTTTCCAATTATTCCCAAAATACATAATAAATAAAATATAAAAATAAATAATATAATTATCAACACAGTATAATGTAATAAAAGAATTGCCACAAATAATTCAAAAAATTACGCAATTATCATAAGAAGAGTCCATCGAATCCCCTTGATAAACCTAGCCAGGAAGTTTGCAGTTCATGGAGCTAAATCCACTATCATTTCCACCTCTAAACACGCTCTCCTCTTCCCAAAAAACCGTACAATGTGACCATCAATACGACCATAGTATCTTCATCGAAACCCTCTGGTTACCGGACAACGTCGACATACCGGACACCAACATGTTCGCAGGATCGTACTTAAATCTATAGCCAATTGCTTAAACGTTCTATTTAAATCTAATTTTCACGGCTAACATATTCTCCAAGGATAACACATTTTTGTCCTAAAAATACTCAAAAAATTTGCATTCATAATATATATAATCATTTAATTATATTAAATATTAATTATCTATGTTTAAGGATCAAATTGATAGAGTTTATAAATATGGAGGGTTAAATTTATTGAATTATTTAGAATTAAAATCAAATTAATAAAATATGTAAGTATTAAAGACTAAATTTGCTATTCTACTAATTAGAAAAGAACCATTTAACGAGAATGATCAAAATATAAACAATTTAAATTAAAAATTTTTATAATTTAGTGCTCAAAAAAGAAATAAACTTATGTTGGTTGAATAATTCTAAAGTTTGCCAAAAAGGTTACTCTCAGATTTTAATTGATTAAAGTCTGAAAATTTTGCTTGGTGTTGTTCTTCAAGCTTAACAATGGCATCTAACTCTGTTTTTTTTTTTTAAAACAATGGCATCTAACTTATTACTGTTAATGGTTAAAAAGCAACAGATGTATCATAAAGTTGCAAGTTGTGACAGTATACGATGGCCACATGCAATTAGCTAATCTCTAGATCATAGGCTTAGGTAGTGTCAGATGTGTTGTGCTTCTTCTGCAACTACTGCTTTTGCCTGCTTTGGTTTTTTGTGTGTATTGTTTTTTATGGGTGTTTATCGTCATAATAGTAACTTGTTCTATTGGATCCGAGAAAACTGCGCTCCATGACATTTACCATATCTTTGCCTAAGATACTGTGGCTGCCGTTGCCAGTCCATACTCTACCGGGAATGGGGTGAAGCTGAGCAATAGGCTTATTGTAATTTAGCTGCAACATGGGGAGTGTATTCGAAGGCTGATGATTCAGACATAGACAACAATAAAAAGACAAAAAAAAAAAAAGAAGAGAGCATAGTTTCAAAATTTATGTGTATTTATGTTTCAAATGTAACATTAATAACAAATTTTCAGTAAAAATATTATAGAAATTTTTGTACTAAGAGTGGATTGCATTTTATTTTCTCCTTTAAAAATATGGATAAATTAATCTTTATACATTAAATCAAATAATAAATTAATTCTTCTGTAAAAAAAATCATTAAATTTTACGGTTTAAAAATTGTCCATGTGTATTAAAATGAGATACACATGGCATGCCACATGTAATTGTCTGATTATTCTGTCAGAATCATCAGTTTTTAATCATAGAAATTGATGAAAATTTTACTCGAAAGGACCTTTTTACTCATTAATCTAATATATAAAGACTAATTTGCTTATTTTTTTAGTAAATGGGTCAAAATACAATCTATCTCCTAATAGGCCTCCATGCAGCTTTAATCAATATTTTTCTTCATTGTATTAGTTTAAGAATAAAGTAGAAAAAAAAAAGATTGTAAACCAAAAACTATTTTCCATCGAGTTTTTGTAAGAATTAGATTTTGTTTGGAGTTTAATTGCATCTTAATTGATGGTTGAGTGTACCATTGGCTGAGAAGGTTGATATAACGTGCCAAATCTTTTCTTTGTTCCTATTTTAGGCAGGAGGCTTGATTCAAGCAATAAAAGTTCCCATTCTTCGTGATAAAGTTTAGGTTTACTTATCTTTCCAAGCTTTGATACAAAACCAAGATCCTCTACCACTCTCTATTCAATGTAACTGTATCTATAGCTTTGCTGGCTTTTGTTTGTAGGGGACTTCAGTTCCCGTTTTGCTTTTAAAAACAACTTAGACAAAACTTGGTAGACTTCCCTTTTTCATTCCTCCCATTGGTATTCTTAAACAATTGTGATGCATTTGTTTAATGGCTGTCATAGGTCCTTAATTAGTTGAGACTATGTTTATCACTCGATCAAACTCTAGAGTAATAATATCCTAAAGCTTCTGGTCCACAGTGGCAGCATTACCAGACAAGTTCCTTAATCCTTGTGCTTCTCCCCCCCCAAAAAAAAATAAAAATAAAAAGACAAGTTCCTTAATTCTGGGGTGGGTCACCAACAACATAATTCGAAGATAAAAGGCAAATGAAATGGCACAACAATGGTAAGTTATTGGCAGCATAACAATATCTGTACTACTTTTATATCAGAAATGGTGAAAATTTTTCCGATATGATCCCATTTTCATGCCAACAGTTGACAACAATATTGCTGGTGTGATTTTTTCTTCCATGAAAAAGCTTTGCAAGAATGGGGTTTTGGGATTACACTCAATGGGACATTGGATTAGCGGCTGTTATTGCAAGGGAAACAACCACATGAAATGTTGCCTGAAAATTGCAAGTTACTTCGGTTACTAATCAGAATGTTGTTTGGCTTTTGCATTTGCTCAGCATGTTGCTGTTGGGCTGAAGCTCTCCATTCTTCGGCTTTTCTATGAACAACCGCCATTCGTTTCATTAATTTCTCTTCTAACTTTGATCTCATTTTTTGTATTTTCACCTGCAAAAGGGTTCAGTTCACAACATTATATGTCAGTACATTAATGGGATCATTGTCACATGGTCCTTTATTAAATGCTCTAGAGAGCTTATTTTCAACAATGGCTAAAAACCAAGTTTCCAAGTAGGAGACAACTCAGATGGAGTAAACATTTCAATTTCCCATGTATTTTTTAATGCTGGAACTTCACATGGAATTACAAGTTACAACTACCACGGGTTGCAATATAAAAATAGGGACTTGATGACTTTAGCTTTCTTCATTTATATATTTTAAGGTTGAAGCATGCAGATAAAAGTATATTCAATTGAGGGAAGACACTCTAGCAGAGGTGGGCTAGTCAAGAAAAGCAAGAGATGAGATGTATCTTCGAGTGGCTCGAGGAAGAAATATCGATTTAATAAGTTCGGAAATGGTCCACCCAGCATGAAAATCTTTGGTCTTAACTGTCAACAGCATATCAATATTGCAGCAAAAGAAATTCTGGCTCAAAGGTAGCCATTGATGATTGAACTTTATGGTTTAACAAGTGCTCGAATAGGAACATGCTGTAAGGTCGAGAAAGGATTGAAAAAAAGTACCTCAAGCTTTCTTGATTGAGCTTCTGCTTTTGCATTTTGAAGGTTCACCCAAGCTTGGATTTTTGCTTCCTCTCTTTGGTACCTGTGACCCAAATTACAGTCATTGTTGATATGTTACATAACATGGACAATGATAACAAATATTTTTTTACATCATTACCTCAGGCAACATTTAGTCCTTTCCTCTTCTTCCCATGCAGGAGTTCTCGAATCCGACACACTTTTCCGGCACGCACTGCCGGTTTCGAAATGTCTAAGGCTCTTTGACACTTCCTCCTCCTCCTCTTCCCTCGAGCTCCAATTGGATGTGATAGAATCGTATTGAGACCCTAGCTGTAGTTTAGCTAGATGACATTCTTGCAGCTGGGAAATGTCGATAGTGCTATTAGAACTATTCGAATTGCCGGATGCCAACGGACCCGACCTATTAGCCGGTGTGTTATGCCGAGCAGGTGATGAGCTCTTGCAAGGTGTGTGGCATCTAGATGTTGTGGAACTTCCTAGTGGAGTCATCTCTGTCCCAACATCTTTATGTTTAACATCATGGTACATTTCAGTGCCTGCATCTGTCATGGTTTCGCTCACTGAGTTTCTGAAAAGAAACCCTTCCCTTGAAGGCTCTGAACATCTGAAATTTGGTAAAATTGGTTCTACCTCATCCGTGAACTTATCTACATTCATTAATCAAAAGCAAAACTAAGTGCTCTCCTCAATTTTAACCAAAATTTATAAGCTTTCAATAAACTATTTTATTGATTCAAACCCCCCCATTTTCATCATTCATGCAAAAAAGTCCAAATTCTTTATTCTAATCAAAGCTGGAATTTTTTGTTCTTATCTAAAAAAAGCAAAATGATCAAACAGTGGAGCAGTTTAAAAGTACTACTAAGCTTTCAAAAGGCCAAAAAAGGTGAAGAAAAAGACAATCATAATGACTCAAAAAATTGTTAGATACCATACTACCTTTTAGAAAGACATCAGTGGAACCTGGGATTCCACTAAAACCTCTGGTTGGATTATGATGTTCCAATGAAACTGGCCCTTTTACAACCTTTGTAATTTTTTCCTCAGTGACCCTTGATTTCTCAGCAAATACTTCAGCTTGTTGCTTAAAGTTATCACATTGTTTAGTTACCTTTGATGACTCAAGTGGTGACTTAATGGTATGAGCAGGAGATTCATGGCAAGAGCTGCTGATTAACCATTTCTCTGCATCGTCCCATTTTGAAGGAAAGCTCTTTCTAGCTAGATTGCTACCACTGAAGCTGAAAACTGGCCTACCTGGTGTACAAGGAGTTTCCAAAACTCTCCTTTGTGTTGTCACTGAGTTCACCCCTCTCCTCCTTTGCATTGAAACATCTAAACCTGTGGTGGTGGTGGTAGTGGTGGTGTTTGAAGCCGCCATTGGAAATGACTTGACAAACTCAGATGTCTCCTTGAGATTAAGCTTACAAAGTGGGTCTGAAAATGTGTCTGCAAAGGGGTTACCATTGCTTTGTCCATAAAGGCTTGCATTAGTCTCCACCCCTGGTTCCTGAATCACATGAAAACACACACATGTTGTGAGCCTGTGACTGAAAACGAAATCAAGAAACACAAAAGAACAAAAACAAAAAAAAAAATTGGGATCCTTAAGCTCAAATACCCCACTAGATGGAAACAAAAGTTGAGCTTGAAAGCATTTGGGACTTGCAAGATCCATTTTTTCTTGAAGATAACCTGAGTTTCTTTTTTCTTTTTGGCAAACTTGGTCAAGTTAAATTGCCGAGCTGCATCAATGTTTGAAAATGATAATGACTAAATATAAACTGTGGAATGTGAAAGCGATAGGAGAGGGGTTTGAAGGTTTTTGAACAGATAGCTAAACAAGGATTAAAAAAAAAGAAGCTTATACGGGTAGAAACCATGGACCAATGTACTGTTCATAAGACCCACATGGGGCTAGATAACCACTAAACAAAAGCTTTTGATATCTGTCTGAAAATGCCTCACCCTTTCAAAATGAAACAACAGTGACACATTGTCCCACTCTCACGAAATTAGATAAAAATAAGCTAAGAGACGAAATAGTACTCCATCAAAAGAAGAGGAACTTTGGGAGGTGAACATAATTTAATACTACAAATGCAATATAATATAAAGTAAAATAGAACCCTTTGAACCCTTGACTCTTTGAGAGTCATCATCAGTTCTCTAAGCTAAAAGCAAAGAAATGGACAAGGATAAAAAAAAAATCATCTTTCTTATTGGTTTATATATATGTTTATGGATTCTTTTTCAGAACCTTCTTTTGGATTTCATCTTCAGTTTATAATGAGCATTTCATATTTCATAGGCTCATAAGCTGTTAGCATTGCAGGTACTGTTAATACTTAAAAACCTTTCTCTCTCTATATTCATGAAACCCCTTTGAAGTATTCTGTTCAATTCATATTCAGACTTAACTTTAGTTTTATCCTTTTAGAACAGTTTCTTGAGACAGATAATCTGACCCTATGGAGTTTGGATGGCTGGGAGTTGGAACAATTCTTTTTAGGGTTAAATCACTTTTTTTTATATATATATATATATGAACTTAGCATTTGTTTTTTTAAGTTAACCTTAAATTTGATAATGGTTCCCGTATTTTGGATTAAAAAAAAGTTTAAGCTTAACATGAAAATAATTATTTAATTTAAGTTTTAATATAAAAATAATTATTAAGTTCAAGAGTTAATTTAGACAATAAATAAAATAAAAATAATTATTAAATTCAAACCTTGATTTAACTTTTTTTTTTCAAATAAATGTACAACAGGTAGATGAAAATGAATTATAAGAGCATCTCTGTGAAAAATTGAAAACAACTTAATGAAACATGTCAGTAGACATAGGCTAAATAACTTAATACAGTATTAAAGTGTTCAGCACCTTTTGTTGAATAAAGTATGTAAGTTACATATGTAGGCTATACATTTATGTTGGACTTTGTTTTTCCGGTTCCTAATAATAGGGGTCCGCAGAAATATCATCATACAGATTAGAGCTGTATTCAAGCACCGAAAATGTTGAACTTGGAAGGTAGAAATAAATGAAATTTTTAACAAAAATATTAATTTATTATTTAATTTAATATATAATGATTAATTTATTTATTTTTTAATAAAAGGGGTAAAATGTATTCCAATCCTTAATATAGGGACTTTTATGGTACTTTACCCACCCTTTTCATTTCACACTTAATTTCTTTTTCTAAATTGGTATCTAAAGTTAATTTTTTTTATTTTTTATTTGTAAAAAAACTATTTTTTTAATTCATTAAAAATTTTCTAGAAATTTTAATTTTTTAATTTTCATATTTTAACTAATTTTTCATTTGTTTTATTATTTTTGGTTTTCTGCAAAAAAAAAATGCAAATTGTTTGGAGTTTTTATATATTGGATTTTGATTTAAAAAAAAAACCTTTTCCAGTGGCCGACCAACTAATTAAAAAGTAGTAAATTGATGGAAAATACAGCTTTGCATATGGTGACTTAAATTCCCATTCATTTTGGTTGAGATCTTATTATAGTTCAAGCTCTAACATTATATTTCTAATGTGGTCCAGGTTAGCTTTGATTGAACAGGAAGTTAACTTGGATAGATCGAGGTTAGCTTATAGCTGCAAGTGCCCAGGACCCACAAGGTACCTCAACTATGGGTTCCTAAAACAGTTTTTTTTTTAACATTCATTTCATTTTATTAAACCAAAGAAATTAGGTAAAAAAATCTTTCTATTCTTTCGATTTTGAAATTAAAAATTTTAGAGTAATTTAATTTATATTAATTTTAAAAGTAAATAATTAAGGATAATTAATCATGGTGTTAATATCTTTTGTCTATTATATATAATTTTAATTGGTATAGTAACAAATTTAACCTTTGTTGTTTGCATATTTTATGATTTTAGCCTTAATTTTAAATAAAATAATTTAAGCATTTATATAAATGTTGCAGAATAAATTTATTAAATTGAAACTAAATTGATAGAATGTGTAAACTTTGAGGGTTAAATTTATTATTATACCAATTAAAATCATGTATAATTGATTGAAAACATTAACTTCATGGTTAATTGTCCTTATTTACTCATTTTTTAAATTAAAAGAAATTAAATTACTTTTATTTTTAAAAAAAAGACTAATTTTCTTAATTTCAAAATTGAAAGGAACTGAAGAAATTTTATACTCAAAAATTACAAGCAAATCAACCCAAAACAAAGGCTATGATTTGGAGCATTAAAATCCGAAAAACTCAATTCGATAAACTTTCAACATAATAAATTACGTTAGTTTTGGTTTTTTCTTTCACAAATGCTAAAAGAGATTTAATCTTGATTCAATACACATAACTAAAACAATTATAGGAATTATCAAATTTTGATGTGTCTTGTCTTAAATATAATATGAATTATTTTTTAATAAGAGTATAAGTAGAGGTGCTCATAGGCCGGGTCGGGTCTAAACATAATATTAACATACTTTATGTTTGTTTAAACTTGATCCGGCTTGAAATTTGGGTCTAAAATTTTATCCAAACCTACCAATTTTTGCAAAAGACTAACCTAAGTTCATTTTAGGTCTACACATATTTTTTTAAAATATTTATTTTTATATTATTTTAATATTTAATAATTTTATACATTTTTTATTTATTAAAATTTTTATATAGTCATCGTAACATTATTTTAATGTTTACATTAGAGTAGTATTATGTATTTAGCATAGATTTATTTTTTAATGTGTTCTAAATTACATAATATATAAAAAATAACATAATATAAAATATTGTAAACTTTAATCTGGCTGTGCTCAAGCCTTGAATGTTCAAACTCGACTTTAGCCCATGTTTTAAACAGATCTAATTTTTTTCCCAGTCCCATTTTTCGGATCTAATATTTTTATCTAAATCATCTCAAATTTCAAATAAACCTTCGAGTCTAAACAAGTAACCTAGCCCATGAACAAGTCTAGATACAAGTAAAAATTGTTGAATGCTCAAATTTAAAATTTATGTCTATTGAAATTTTTTAAAGTTATACATGCCAATGATTTTTTTAAAGTTTCAATTAATTAATTAATTAATTATAACAATAATTTTAAATAAAAATTAATTATTATAAACATAATTAAATACTAAAAACTACAAAATTAATCATTAATCAGTTTATCTTGAACGAAACATGGATGTTGCATGTCCCAAATACTTCCAAGCTCGACCTTTTTTTTTTTCCATCTAATGCGTAATTTGAGCTTAATGATCCCCATTTGCTTTTATTCTGTGTTTGTTGTTGAGTTTTTTTTTTTTTGGTCACAGGTAGTAGACAAAGAAGGCTGCCCCAAATTTTTTTATCCATTGTTTTATATGGTATGGATTATAATATTTTAAATTAGTGTTTTTAAAATTTTTAAATTTTATCAATAAGTGATTAGGTGTAATGATAAGATATATTGCACTATCAAAGGGATGACTCAAGTTTGAACCTTAAAAGAGACATCGTTGAGAGGGACAGCCACAAACCCTGAACATGAACCGTAAAATAGACATGAGGTAAACCAAAAATAAAAAAAAATAAATATTTTTAGGTGTGTTTAGGTGAGAAATTTATAGTAGGGGTTTCATTTGTATTAAGACTTTCAAAATTTTAAATCATTGCATTTTGAATTGATGAATTTTAAAATGCTATCATTTAAAAAAATTCAAAATTTTTAAAATTCAAATTAAAATCTCCTTTTGAAATTACTTAAAAATTTTGAAATTTTCCCATATATTTACTCAAACAAATAAATTCATTTTTAAAATTTTGAAAAATTTGATACACATTTAAGATATATTGATCTTTTGATCCCTTGAAAAAACTTATTTAAAATTATAAGAGTAAACTATAAAAATAGTCACTTTTATTTACCTCATATTACATTTTAATTACTTATATTTGAAATGTAATATTTTAGTCACTTACGTTATCGTTTTGTTATGTGGTGGTCACTCCGTCTTTAAGCTCCATTACCTCCCTAACAACAATCCTACGTGTCAGTCTAAATGAGTTTTAAATGCCAACTTGGATGTCCAACTGATATGACAATAATTTTTTAAATCAAAATGGAAAAGAAAACTAAAAGAAAAAAGAGTAATTAATTTAAAATTTTCTATTAATTAAATTTATTTAGTTAAAAATCTATTCTCGTCCCAATTTAAAATGCAAGTTGGTATTTAAAACTTATTTGGACTATCACGTAGGATTGTCGTTAGGGAGGTAACTGAGTTTAACGACAAAGTGACCACTTCGTAACAAAACCATAATATAAGTGATTAAAACGTTACATTTTAAACATAAATGACTAAAATGTAATATGAGAGAAACAAAACTGACTAGTTTTATAAATTACCCAAATTATAAAATATGGCATATATTAGTTTAATTCTATCCATTTTAGTTTTCTTAATTGAATGTCTCTATCTAGACGCACTAAATTATAATTTAATAAATTTCATATTTTTTTAATAATGTAATGGAAGTCTATCAGAAGTTGAACTTAGGCAAAATAATTTTTTTATTATCTTACATGTCTGCTTTAAGTCCATAATAATAGTAAAGTTCGTAACCTCTCGTCAAGGGTTCTGGTTTGACTCTGGTGACTGCAATTTGTGTGTTTCATGTGATTCAGGAACCACCTGCGGAGACTAACGCAAGGCTTTTATGGACAAAGCAATGTTACCCCCATTTACAGACAAATTTATTGACCCACTTTGGAGACAAGTCAATTCCAATGTCAGCTTCAAACACCACCACAGGTTTAGATGTTTCAAACCGTCGTCCCACTTTGAAGGAAAGCTCAGCCACCACTGAACCTGAAAGACCTGCCCTACCTGCTGTCCAAAGTCACCTTCCAAAACCAAAACTCTCCTTTTGTGTTGTCACTCACTTCACTCCCACTCCGAACATCTAAATCTGTGGTGGTCGTGGTGTTTGAAGCTGCTGCCATTGGAATTTGACTTAATATAAACTGTGCCATGTGAAAGCCATACGGATAGCTAAACAAGGAAAAAGAAGCTTAGACCATGGACCAGTGTACGATTCATAAGATCCACAATAAAAGCCCATAAAATGGGAAATCTGGAATTGAATCAAAAGCCAGCCTGCCTTTGCACACTCAGATCAAATGTGATTGGCTGGTTAAAGCAGATAATGGAGAAATTCATCCCAATAAATATTTCAGTTTTGCCTTAACGTGTCGCCTGCAATATCCACAACCTAATATTTAGTTGACTCCTTCTAATTTAACACCACAACTATTATAGTTCTTTATAATATAAACCAACTCAATGATTTAAAAACTTAGATGTCATCTCATTGTGTTTATTTTAATACAAAGTTATAATGTTCCATGTTGTCAGCATATGATAAGCAATCACACACCAATCAATAGCTTGTTTAAAACTATGTTATTTGCAGACTTTAATCCCCATGTTTTGTCTTAATCATCATTACTCCTACCTTTCCCTTATATCTGTAGTATGAGAAATGAAATCAATGTCTTTAACAAGCTCCTTTCCTCTTCATGTTCCAGTTACAGCTTCTACTTCACTTGTAAAACATGTTAACAAGATTGCGATGCTTAAACACAACCAAGTTCCTAACAACAAAAAACCCACTTTTCAGATCAGATCCTTCTCCAAGAAAAAAAGGTCAACGATTACCTCTTCTTTTGTTTTACTTTTCTTTGTTTAGTATTTCAGGACATAACTGGCAAAAACCTTGTCTTCCATGTTTATCGGTGTTTGAATGTCTGCTTTATTTGGTTCAAACAGGTTTTTGAGGACCAGTCTCAGGGATTAATCTGTTATGAAGATGAAAATGGTGAAATAGTTTGTGAAGGATACGATGAAGGCCCTCGGTTTCATCAACGAACATTTTATCATCTTAGGTGAGAAACCCTGTAATAGTTACCTTCCTATGTTATGACATGTTTCATGTTACTGACCAGTTTTTGTCATTGTTGAACTGAAATACAGAGATGCAGAGATCCTTGATCTTCTTCAAGATAGATGGCTTCAAATCGTTAATGACGGAGGATTAAGCAGTGCTAATGAAGGTGTTACCACTGTGAAGGATGATTCCCAAGTGTAATGATTTTAACAATGGAAGCCTGGTTCTTACCAGATTTCATGGAATGATTGTTAAAGACTGTAAAAAGAACTCTTGTAAGAAAAAAAAAAAAGAGTCCCTTGTAATCAATCACTTTGTTTTTACATAATGTAATCAAAGGCTAGTTTTTCAATCAATTATTGTATACCAAGATTCACAAAAGAGTCTAATGTATTATATATAAGCTAAATACAAGAATAAATATTTTCTACAAAAAAATTTCATTCAGGGGTCATTAAATATTTGACCTCTGGCAGAAATTCCCATGGCTTTGAAAAGCCTAGCAAAAATTTTTAATGTCACTTCTCTTTTGTTGTGTAAAACAAAAATTACCCTCTAAAAGAATAGAAAAAATGGAAACCAATCATATTAACAAAGAAAAACAGAATGGGAGAGTTCAAACTCCCAGATTTTCGCTCCTGAAATCACTTAATGGAGGTCTCGTGTTGTTCGTTCTCTTCGCCTCTATCTGACAGAGATATGTCAGAACTGGGACGAGGAGGAGACCACTGATCTGGGATCATTAGGAAATAAGTTGCCATTGCTTTCCGGAACCTTTTCTTGTATTGTTTTGGTGAAATTACGGTTGGTGATGCATTCTTTGGTCCACCGAGAATGCCTGAAGCTTTCACCCAAGTTTCGAGATGCTTGTCCCAGGTATACTGCCTCATGAAATCAATAATTCCGACAACTAACTCTTGGTTCTCTTCATCCACTCCAACCAGTAACGAGTAATCCATCACATCGCTTGCCTGCATAGTCGAAAAGATAAAGAAATGAGAAAAACAGGATGCTGTGCACTTTTGGGTGATCTAAACTAGAAATGCATGTCATGCAGATGGAGCTCGAGGCCCAAGCACACAAGCAAAGATCTAAAACTTACTGCAAGAAAAGCAGTGTCATTCCAGATTGCTCTTTCCAACAACCGCTTTGCTTTACTACTCACGAAAATCGGGGAAGTCCGCATTGATTCAATCAAGTTCTGGTCTAGCAGAACCTTGTTGCTTCCACCAGAGCTGGGAACATAACGAGATCTAGATCCTTTGAGATCATATTGCCGTGTGAGATTTCTTCTGAACAGAATATTCTCCATTACCAGAACAACCATCTTTGCCTCTTTCCCACCTTTAAGATGCTTTGTAGTAACCTTACAAACATAAATCAAAAATAAGAAGTAAATAACGATCACGGAAAATATGTGCAATGTGCCATTTAAAAAAAGTGAAAAAAGAAAAAGGAAAAACCAAAGGTTTCATTCAATTAACTTCCTAGTGGACTACTAACAGTAGCAGACTTCTAGGTGGTAATGACAGCCAAATCTGTTCAACTTGCAAAGCGAAGAATTGCATGGTTATGCATATCTAAACTATTTATTTTCTCTTAATGGTTCAAGGTTATATACAGGAGAGGCTCAATATGTAAGCTTATAGTTTATTTATCCAAAACGACCTTCTTTCTCGGCACATATTAAACAAAACAAGCAGATTAAGTACGAAGGTAAAAAGGGTAAATTTGAGATCAGCTTACAGTTATTGGGGGCATTTATAAGATATTATGGGAGCAAATATTAAAGAAAATGTCAGGAATGGACTGTTCCAGCTTCTTTAACTGATGATCAAATTTAGGACTTTGTCTTGCTTATCCTATATATTAATGATGATATGTAGCATTAGAGCATCTTAAGGCATAGGAACAAGCACCTGATAAATACCGAGAATCTTTGCCAGGCATGTTGGACTTCGAGAATCAATTGATTCAGTCAAGTACTTGAAATATCCAGATGCAATTTTTATAAATGATTCCAACTCTGTCTTCGTGACTTGTTTAATGATAAACCGATCATCCAAGGTTTTTGCAAAGAAAACGTTGCTCTTGCCACCCTGTGCGCTCCACTTCTTACAACGACTCAAAGACGTTATGAAATCTAGCTCTGATGGGCAACACATTCTCCTTAATGCTTCAAATCGCTTCGCATAATAGCATGTAACAGTATATTTCACTTTGTCGGATGATCCATCATCTCCAAAAGATACCCTGACGTGCAAGGACTTTGTAGATGAAAGTGGGTCCATATTCGAGTTGCAAGGTCCAGCTTGGTTATCGGTTGAACCAAAACTTCTATGAGGATCTAAGTTCATCTCATCAACAGAAAGTAACGACTGAATCACTGAATCCGTTAAAGATACTGAAGCTGTTAAATCCCCACTTTCTTTAGGCCCATCCACTTCATCACTTACCTGGAAACGATATTCGGGTGATGCTAGAGCATATGATATCAAACTTGTGGGCTCATCATCATAAACAGGAATAACAGTGTCGTTAATGCCCACTGGCAAAAGCAATCTAGCCCCATCTTGCATTTCCAACTCTCTAAACGAAGAAACATAGATTGGATCATACTCACTCAATGTATCGAGCTTAGAAGCATTGCCTAAAAGGTTTTTGTTCAAGGAACGGTAGAAGCTTAAGAAAGGCATTTTTAACCAGCTTACAGCGTCTTCCAAATTCTCAGAACCTTTAGTGGACAATGCTGGTGAAAGAGAATGAGAAACTTTTGGCCCAATCTTTTCTTCAGAGTGGACATCCAAATCTAACCCCTCTGTTACTGCATCTACAGCACCAATATCAAAAGCAGCAGAATCAGAAAGAGAACACGAAAGTTGCATAGGTAGTATAGCTGCTCGCTGAATATCGCCAGTCCAAGCAGCATCAAGGGTATCTGACAAATTTTCTATGACAGGAAACTGGCCTTCAGACAAGGCCCGGCGAACATTTTCCATAGGTTTCTCACAATCCAGTCGGTCATACATGCTATGGCTATCAGAAAGATTACAACAGTCTTCAGAGACTGGATTTAAATTTTCACTCGTGTTTGGTTCTTGATGTATCAGGTCTGAACAATTGGTGCTGCCATTCAGTTCTCTTTGGTCAGAGCATTCATTGCTTTTTCCAAGTTCCAGCATATCGATGCCTTTGAGCTTTTCATCACCAGTTGGGGATTTGTCCTCATGTCCTGAAGTCGAATCGCTGACACTGTCCTGAAGGCTGTAGTTTTCCAAATTGGTTGCAAAAACCAGGCGGTGGTCCCACATATAAGATTGGAAAAGTAATTGCCGCCTCAACCGGTTAATTTCAAGAATGTCAATAACAGGTTGCCCTTTTCTGACTTCCCTTTTCAAAGCCTTTTGCAACGAATCCTAAACCAGGTCCAAGAACAATAAGAAACCAGACACTAAATATAGAAAAGAATATATGTCATTTGTTTTTCAGTTATAGTCATCTTTCAACTCAAACTAATGGAAGCAAGGGAATTAGCCATTTTTAAAGGTTTCATTCGACATGAACTTTTCAAAATAACAGTTGCAGATATCTAAACATGAATAGTTCACAAAATACGTACATAGCATTTTTCTAACAGATATTTTATCGCCTGAATCATAAGCAATCATATTTTTTCATATTACATGGTCCGCATAATTCACAAAGCAAAAATGTAGAACATGTTAAGGAAGTCTCACCTGAAACTCCGTTTTCTCCTTTAGTAATATTCCTTCAAGTTCAGAAGTTTGTTGTCTCAGCTCAGGCATTTTTGCGATACCATGAGGTGCCACTGTGGCAATTAACTTTTCTGTAATTTTACCTAGGGAATTGAGTAATTCAGAAAACATATGCTCTGCCCGGTCAGCCACCTGCTTACAATAATAAGATTAGATTACTAACATGCGGAGAGATCTATATCGGCTACTTCAAAAAACCAAATATATCCGTGCACCTTATCTGCTTCTTTTTGTATCCATTCCTGATTCTCATAGTCAAAACTAACTTGTGAGGGTGGAAGGTAGACAGAATGGACGCTGATTGTAGCATACCGAAAGCAAGCAACCATTCTCCCAAATCTACAGATATTTAAACAGTGAGTAGAGAGGAATATGAAAGATGAGTTTTCCTTTTTTAATCACTTATAATTCCTGCTATTATGTAAGGCAAGTCATGATTTATGTCATTCAATAAATTATATAAAATTCATAACCAGTTCATTAGAACATTCAAAAAATCTCTCAAGAGCACTCATACTATTCTATTATTGATATCATTGACCAACGAGTTTGTACAGCCAAAAAGCTTGATTTTAATTCAAGCAAACTATACACAAATAATTAATGACACAATGTGGTTAATTATAATCATGGGTCAAGGAAGTTGTAGCACATTCTTAACGAGGAAACTGTTTGTACATATATGATACTTGGTTAATAACTATAAAACAAATATAGAAAATGGATGTTACCCATAGAAACGAAGACAATCTCTATGTAAAGAATGGCCACAGCTTGCAACCCGACTTGCAGCTGCATGGTTTGAAAAACTAAGCTCCAAAAACTTCCCAAAAGATAAACCCCAAGCAGCATCAGACATCACTATTCTCCGAGTGGTCGGAGGTAAGCCATTGGCCCTGGGACATTGCATGCATCTGTGCCACATCCAGATCTTGCCCAGTCTTTCACCAGATAAGAAACCTTCAGAGAGTTTCTTAACAGATATGGTGAGGGTTCCTTGTTGATGACTATAACAATGAACGTGTGCTTCCGAAGGCAAGTCACATGAATGGCATCGGTAACTCTGAAAAATTAATAATCTCAGTTTCAAAGAACTGCTGGGGTTTGTACAATTGCAATATATAAATGCAAGGAAAAAATGTTTACCTGATCCAATAAATCATCCCGTAAAACCCGACCCAAAGGTTTATCAAAACTGCCATAATATTTTATTCGAAAGAGATGGGGTTTTTCACAGACAGTCCCTTTCCACACACTTCGAGATGATAAAGAAACCAAAATGCTCTGATTGTCTTTGGGAGATGGCGGAAATTCTTCTTCCAAAGTTTTTGGCTCCTCAGGACAATTATTAAGGTTATTACTATCTTGTTGCATAGAGGATGACTCTGAATCACCTGACTGAATTTCAACTGCTTTGTTATGATTCTCTTGGTCAATGTGTGCACTAAAAACTAGCCCTGAAGATTCTAATGGTACAATACTACTAGAAGTGAGATCATTATTCAAGAAACCATGACTTTTCTCCACAAAAGCTTCCATCATTGAAGATTCTTTGGTGTCCATATCATTTTCCTTGGAAAATGCATCTGAGATATCTTTTCCAGAAGTGGATAGTGGAAGGGAAGTGAACTCTAAAGGGGGTGCGCTTGAAGACAACAAGCTTGTACCATTAGGTAAATAATATGGTGGAGGTTTTTTTATCTTCTGAAAGTTACTAAAGGCATTTGATGATGGTAGATCTAAAGAGGAAATACTATTAGCTGTTTGTTGTTCCTGGGACATTATATTGGCAGGAAAAGCAAAACCAGGAACTGTTGATATGGACCTCGCCACTTTTGATGGTGTATCCAAATGTGCCACGGTCAAAGGCAACTCCGGCAGAGAGGCTCCTTCATCAGCAAGAAATGATGTCTCCAGAGCCAAGTGATAAGCTGCAAAAATTCCATATTGGACCACATGCTTGACTTTCTTCAATTCATCTCCATTTGCTCCCCTAAGTAATATCTGAAGCAAATGCACACACACACAGAGTTATCAACACTGTTGTGAAAAGAAATATTATCACCAAAAAGTTCCAGTGTAAATTTTAATTTCATCTACTCTTATTAGTTTTTGATAACTTACAGTGCAACCGAATGGCTTTGGGCAGCCTTCAAAATGCATTAATGTCTTGGTCAATTTCTTTCCTCCTTGTCCAGCAGAACCAAGATCTTCCACGAGCCTCTGAACGTGAAACTTTTCACAGTAACCCATCTTCTGAGAAGAGAGATGATCAATTGAAGGGATAATTTGAGCACCTGTGCAGCGTGCAATGCGTTCTAACAATGACCTCTTGACATTGAGAACAAGGCATATGTTCTTTTCAAGAAGGTTGTCCTGAACAAATCGAGAAACTGATTTCTCTACCAGAAGGATATTGGGTTGCTGTGTCAGTATCTTTGCTACAGCCATCTTCAAATGGTCCATTTCCTGGATAAAGATGTCAAAGCAATAAACAGGAAGCCAAAAATAGAATTTATAAGGGGAAAAAGAAAAGCATAAAAGCTCATTGAAACAAAAGGCAATAATCCTAAACGGAAAGAAACATATAAACATGAACCACCTGCTGCAACAAAGTATCAAAACTTGAAAGTAGGTTAGACACTCGCTGGTATTCAAGAGCTCCACCAAGGATCAACAACCGAGGTTTCTCCATTTTTGTAGCCATTCGTCGATGAGCAACATTCTTCTTGCAAACAATTCCTTTGACAATCATGCTATAAGAACCATAGCAAAATCAGAAAAAGAAAAAGAAGACATTGACAACCATAGCATAGTTGAAACTGAATTGGTGTGTTCGTATCATGCATAAAATGAAAGTGATAAAAATGGTCCAACTGATAGTCTAATGTCAACAATGTACTATTACAAAAACTTGCATTTCAAAAGAGCAAATGGCATAACCAGTCAATATAAAAACATATATCGTCTTGTGTAACATTTACCTCTCACTGCGACGTCCAGTAGCTATGCATTTCACTTTAACATATCCACCAGGATCCATCCCTCCCCCGTTGCTTCTGTCTGGCTTTAAAAGCGTAGCAGCCTCCCATGAAAGAGCAGTGATGATCTCTAACCAGCCTTCTTTATCATTTTCATCACCCACAGGAAGGTTCTCAACCTGTAAAAGCTGAGATACCAAAGCCCTAAAATGTCCATCAACTATATGCTTCATTGCTTTCTTCTGCTCCTCACTCGACTTACCCTTAAACTGAGTCTTCCTACTTCCAAAGCTGCTTGTGCGAAGAAAACCCCACTCTCCTGTAACATCACAATCTCCATCATCATCATCATCATCAAAGAAAGGAGCTTCCTTATCATCTTCTTCATCTTCGGGTTCAGGAGGGAGCCAGAGAAGTTTATTATCTTCAAAATCTATAGGACCATCCGAAGATGATGCTTTGCATTCATCATCAGCTTCCCGCTCATCTTTCTTCGCAAGCTGTGATATTCGTTCTAAAGCTGGTGAAGGGAAAGCATGGGTTCTTGGAGAACAGCTTACACTTTTGAACTCAATATTTTCTTTATTGGGATGAAATTTAAATGACCCGTCATCATTGCTAATATCCTCAAATTCAAAAGGAGTATGATAGCCGCTTTCTAGAGAGAGATGCTTCGTGTCACAATCAGACATATAAAAGCTGAACTCGTCATCCTCATCATCGCTCCTGATGCCACAAGAAAAGCAAGCAACAAGTAAGTAACAGGAAACAGAAAAAACATTAAGACCTCCTTCTGTCTCCAACTCTTCCACTAGGTCTTCTTAATGACTACTACTAGTTCTTCCTTTCCCTTTTCAGTTTCTGTTTCTAAAAAACCTATTCGGTAGATAGCAACAATAAAAAATGGGGGGAAAAACACACGGGTAAAGCTGCAAAAGTACATCCATACTTAGGTGTCCAACTTCAAGTTATGCTAGAGTGATAGACGAAACCAAAAAAAAAATTAGGAAAATGCGATCAAGACTGTAAGACATTTTGATCTCACCTGTGGAATGCAAACTCAAATTGGCTTGAAGATGCATCTTCTGCATCAGTTGTCAGATCATTGCTCCTCTTTGGTGCTATCTTTATGGGCCTATCAATGTTTTTATTAATTGCAGACAGTTGATGGGCAACAAGAATAGACCTCGGTTGAAATCGTTGATATGATCCAGCAGGATATGGTAGAGAGCTAAGACTAAAACTACTGTGAGCAGTTCCACTGGAAATAGTGCTGAGGAAACTAGTGGCTGAAGGAGAACAACTGACATCCTGAGTCGGCACCATCACTCCATCATCAACTGCAGTTATGCCCTGATGCCACTGCTTGAAACAATAGTTACAAACCCGAATCTTGTCCCGCTCATCTCGTGGAATCCTTGGATCATTAGATGGCGCAGGAACCGAGTTCTCTGTACACTTGGCACAGAAAACCCTGCCGCAGAGTCTACAATGGTGTCTTCGGTTGAATAATGTGAACGGAGAATCGCATTCATAGCACATCCTACAGCTATGATCAGGCATCCAAAAATCCCTCGATACATCAGGCTCTGTTCGCCAAGGGAGCCATGACTTTACTAAACCAACTATCTCGGAAAATCTCTTATTAGGCGGATCCATCTGTAAACAATCCTACTGCCCCTACTCATGATGCTATCTTAATTCGACACTCATATCGAACCATAAACCATGTACCGCGCAATTCACCCAAAAGACAAAAACTTTCACCAACAGCAACAATACAATTTCAGAATTTCTACGAACAGATAGCGAACTATTATGTCCTCCAATCCACCTATCAAAGTAACTCTCACTTCTCCTCCTCGGAGCAAATGACTAATCCAAATCAATGCTCAAATAAACTAAAACAAAGTTCATAATTTCCATGAACGTACCTTAAAATTCTGCAATCTACAGATTCCAGAGCCAAAAACTAGTAGAGCAAAATTCACAAGAACTGCAATGAAGGAAACCTTACAAAGGGCCAACAAACTGATCCTCAGAGACTATAAATAAGATCAAAGAACACCCTTTCTGATGAAACAACTCATAGCTATCTGTCAATCAATCACTCCCACGCGTAAATTAAAACAAATCTCATTATCCACCCAAATATCAGCAAATATAATTATCATTTCCTCATAGCAGCCAAAAACAATAAATAAATAAATATCAACAAAATCAATCTTTTTCCTTCCCCAACACACAATAAAACCAACAAAATCATACGCGCCTCAGGTGTTATTATGATTAAAAAAACCACCTTTACCTCGAACCGCCAATCAGAACGTTGTCAATCAATGTCAACCTCTTCAAAGAATGAAACAGCCAACCGATAGATTCTCGCCACGTACGTAAACAAACCGTTATATGATTTTTTTTAAAAAGTTGGTAAAAAGGTGAATGAAAAAAATAATAATAAAAAAGCTCCCCCAACCCAGAACAGAATTTTTTACCAAAAAACCAACAAATCGATGAAATTATTGTCCTTGTTCTTGATCATGAGCACCTCGTTCTCGATATCAGAAAACCAGAACCCCTTTTGTTAAAATATTAAACAAATTTGTATAAAAAGAACACCTGAAAGAAAGCCTTGAATCGTATCTATACACCAAAAAAATATCTGGGTATGTTTATATCTAATCCCACAACGTACAAAATTGAGTCAAAAATATCTTTTTAACATGCTGATGCATATTATTTTGGCGGAAAAAGCGACACTCTTTAACGTGGGTACATGATACGAACTGTAGACTATAATGTAGCAAATCTGAATTTTAAGCATTTTTTACTTTTTTTTTATTTTTTATTTTGTTGTGTAAGGACAAAATTCAAAATTGGGCTTCAAGAGTTTGTAAGAAGGGACCGAGATATTCAACTTATGTCCGAAGCATTGACTTTTTTATTTTGGGTTAATCGGATTAAACATCCTCAAATTATTATTCAAATTTTAAATTGTTCTCTATACTTCAAAATTATTTTAATTAAGTCTTTAAAATATAATTATTTTATCAATCAAATCATTCTATGAATACAGTTTTTAAATACCATTATAGTCGGCACCGTACCAATCAGCACATATCTTTTTGGTCCTAAACTAGTACCAAATGATCTAAGTTCTATTTTAATCAAATTTTAATGTGTTTTAATCATTTTAAGGTGATTTGACCCATTTTAATCAATATCGACTTGCACTTATGCGTACCAACCATATTGATAAGAACAAATTTTTGATGTTTTAAACTAACTTTATTTTTAAAATTACTTAAATAATAATTTTAAAACTTATATTTTCATATAAATGTATTTATATTGATGTAATTGAGATATACTTGTATGCATATATACTATAAAATTAATTGAGAAATTAAAATTAAACTATAAATATATATATGAAAAATATTTAAACATCGATGATCTCAAAATGATACATCAAAACACATTAATAAATATGTATCAATACCAAGATTAAAAACAGTATATGTATTAGTACGGTATTGATTACCTTATTAAATACCAATTGGAAACTGATTTGAGCATATTTAAAAGGTGTAAATTAAATTATAAAGGCTTTATTAGTAAATCGTTCGTAAATTATATTCAATTTAAAGAAATATTTTTAGGAAATGGTGATTAAATTGACATTTTATTCTAATTTTTCCTCAAAAGTGCACGAGGGCCAATAAAAATGTGTCACGTGTTATATTTTTATTGGTGGTATTGTTTTTTTGGTAAATTGAGACAACCTTCATAGTTTACATATCACTTTTGATTACAAAATGTCACATTGAAAATTGAAATAGGAATACATTTAGGGGCCAATTTGTTAATTAATTTAATTGTAGACACTTTACTTACCATATAAATAGTTTGGATTTGACATGTAAGAAAAAAGATAGTGACAACAAAATTGAGGAGAGATATTTCTTTTTTTAAACACTTCAAATTAAAGTTATCAATGCAATATATTCATATAAATTTAAAATTTCATCCACGTAATTTAAATATATTTCACATCAAATTTGAGTACGCATTTAACACTCATGCTACTAACTAGGCTAATAGAAGGATGTGATTAATACAATACTGATACTTTAAAAACTCAATTAAAATGTTTTGAAGTTTGAGAATAGGTGATAATAGTTTGAGGGCCTTTGGTGAAATTAACCCTTGTATTTTAATTATTATTATCATTTAAAGACAACTTTGCATTTTGCGATAGGAGCGGAACGGACATTGAAAGGTCAATCAATTAGCTGTGGCTCTCACCCACGAAGACCAAAACCGCGTTTGCGGTTTCTTTGACACTCATACACTCCACCATTGGACTGGACCACGTACTGGTTTGGTTTTCCCAATATTTTTTTAGAAAAAATATACATTTTAAATTATAAAATGTACATATCAATATTAAATTACATGCTGAGATAATCAAATTAAAATAACTATGAAAAATAACTAATAAAAAAAAGTTTTAAAGGATTTGAACAAAAATAATAAACTTAAAAAATGAGTTTGGGTAAAAAAAATTAAGCCCGTTCAAACCTGATCTCGACTCCTTTTCTTTATAAACTTTGTAATAATTTATATTATGTAATTTTTAACATGTGAAAATTACATCTTTAGTAATATATAATACTACTATAATTTAAACATTAAAAAATTTAAGATGACTATATATAAAATTATTAAATGTTAAATTAAATTAAAATTTTAAAAAATAATATGGGTTGAATTGACCATTTACAAATATGAGTGGGGTTGGATTTATTTTTAAGCCCATATTTCAAGTCAGACCGAGCTTGTGTAAGTATAAAATATGTTAATATCATACTTAGGCATGGCCCGAACTCAACCCATAAACACCTCTACTTCTTATCTTTTAATTTTTTAAGTTATTCCATGCCTTTTGCTTAATTTTTTTTCTTTATAATTTTTATATGTTAAATATAAAATAGATTTTAAATAAATTGTCTTTTTTTTAAGATTTTACTTAATTAAATCAACTTTAATGCTATGATGTTAAAATTAATTAATACTAAATTGTTAAACTTAAAATATAATTTAAAAAAATACACATATTAATAACCTTTATCAAATTAAATTTATATTTTCTAAATATAATAAGAGTTAATTGCATTAATTAATTAAATTAAAATAAATATAAATATAAATTTATAAAAAAATTAAATTTTAACAATTTTAACATTAAAACAATTTAATTTAACTATATATATAAAATAAATAACTTGTAAGAAATTATTAATAATATTATTTAAATCATAATATATTAATATCAATATTCAAACTATGATGAATTTTTGCATTATTTTTAAATTTAAATAATATTAATGTAACTTATTCTAAATTAGTTGAATATTGTGAAAAATATTTTGTAGTTAGTTACTTTTTCAATATATTAATGATATTTTGAAGAAATTCATTAAAAATTTAAACAAAAACTAATATTATAAATTTAATATATACAACCAATAGTTTATTTATTTATTTGATGAATATTTTTTGAACATTTTAATTCATCTTATAATTTCTAACAACACTATTAATGTTAAGGGTAAATTACACATTAGTTATCAAACTATCAGCAAGTTTTCGTTTTGATCACTTAATTAAAAAAAGTTATAATTTGATCACTCAATTATTTGAAAATTTTTATTTAAATCATTGAACTATTTAAAAAATTTTATTTAAGTCATTGAGTTGTTAAGTTCTTTTTTTTTTAGGTTCCGCCAACGAGCTCCAAGCAATGATTCGATGATTGATATAGTGAATTAGTACCCATCGACGACTAGAAGAACATACGTTAGGTCCAAGTCTATTTGACTGTCAGTGTTGGAGATCGGAGAAAAAAGTTGTTGAAATTTTGATTCGCAGATTTTTAATGTCCAAAATTGTCCCATGAAAAGAAATTGAACTATAGAAGAGAAGAGAAAAAAGAGCTTTCAATTGGTGCAGATAGTATGAATAGATAAAACCATATAACATCGATTTTAAAAGCCCGATGACTTAAATAAAAACTTTTGAATAATTCAATAATCAAATTGCAACTTGTTCTAGTTAACTGACAAAAACAAAAATTTACCCATAATTTAATACCTAATGTTAACGAAAAGCTTTGATAAATAATGCTATCTTATTTAAAAAAAGTCATCATATTTGTATTTCTTTAAGCATATACTTGCTAGCCATATAGATTGAAAAACATTATTAAATCAAGAATTGATGTGGAAATTAATAATTCAATGTTGCCAAAATAAAATATAAATCATACATGTGTCGTTTCTTTCTTTTTCTTTTCTTTTCCAGAAGATTCTTTTTTTTTTATTAAAAAATTTAATCAGTTAAGTCTAACTTCTTTTTTCAAACATAGAAATTTGAATATTTTCTTATTAATCCCATTCTTAATTGAAAATTAATTAAGGAACTATTATCATCAAAGATGACGGGAAATTGATTAATTTTTTAGTAGATATTTTTTCAAGCAAATGCATATTTTATATTCTACCCACTTCATATCTAAATATTATCTATATATTGAACCTTATGTGATGGCCTAATAGTTAATGATGTTCACTACTCCATGTCTAGCCTGGGCTCAAGTCGCATTAATCATGTTAGTTGTTTAGATTTTATCTTATTATTGTAATCTATTAAAAAAAATCATCTATATACTATAAAAGTAAACTACTTATCAAGTTGGAACTACGAGAGTTAATGTCTCACCCAATTTATATCTACATATCATTTATATACTATAAATAAAATGCTTAATCGAGTTGGTACTATGAGTTAATTTGATTAAAAAATAAACAAATAAAATTGATATAACAAAAATAATATATTAATAGAATTATCTAGGTAATTGAATTTTTTCTTTTTTAAATAAGATGGAAAAAATAAGCAAGACCTTAAGCCTCACGCTTGTCTATACAATAAAATAAAGTTTTTTAAATTTTTTATTATTTTATTAATAATTATTAATATTTCGTTTACCCACACATTAAGTTTAACATAGGAGTGATATTTAAAAAAGTGAATTAATTAGCTTTGACATATTATATAAAAAATAAATTTGCTTATGGGTCAGGTCACTCATCTAAATTTAAAGGCTATCTCAAAAATGGAAGGGTTTAAATAAAGTATGAGACTCGAAAAATAGGTTGGGTAAAATTTAAGGCCCGTTTTTTATATGAGTCAAACCTTGAACAAGATAATTTTTTGTTTCTGACCGAATATATTATGTTATAAAAAATATCAAATTAATTATATATGTTGAATAACAATTATATATATTTATAATTATTTTCAATCATTAATATAATAACAACTAAGCCCATTATCCAAAACCTAAAAAAAAAATCCAACTAAATAAAAACTAATCTTAAAAAATCAAATTTGGACGGGTCAAATCGAGCCCGAATTTATCTTTTTTAAATTAGGTCGTACTTAAATAAAAAAATAAACTCATTTTTTAAGTCGGAGCAGACGTGAACTTAAAAAATTCATATAGATAATTTGCATGGCCCAACCAGGCCCCATCCTAGGCACTTCTAACCAAAACCTTGCTAGAAAAAAAAAATTGGAAATTTCCCATAGTTTATGTTTTCCAACATAAGAATTGAATCGAGTGGCAAATTTTAAATTTTAAATAATTAATCAAAGTATTCATCGCCATAAGTATGATTTGGGTTCGAGTTATACTAATAGTGTTGCTATTTAGGTTTTATCTTTCTCTTATAATTCATCAAGAAAAATATAACTTGATAAATCATGATCGATAATTAATAATATAATATTAAATAAGAAAATATTACATGTCATTATAAATTTTATGAATTCATTATTAAATTCTATCTTAACCCCTTCAATGGAAGTTAAGATTTTCTTGTGTTGTTGCTCAATTTGAAAGTTTTATTATTAATTTTCACAAATTTATTAGGTTCTTCATTGGATTTTCTTTGATTCTTGCTGGGTTTTATTATTGTTTACTTGGATTAGATTGAAAGATTGATTTAATATGTTTTTAATTGGATTTTCATTAAAAGAAGGGGTTTTCTTTGATTGTGGTTGAGTTTTCAATCCAATTGAAGTTTCATGAATTTTTCAGTTCGGTTCTTTCAATTTTTAAAATATTATTATTCTTCAATTTTTCGGTTCTTTTATCAATTTTATTTTTTAGGTTTAAAAAATATTAAACGTCTTTTTTGTCGATAAAAGAAAAAACATTACAATGAACTATTTAGAGATATGCCCAAAATTCCTTTGGAGGCATTTCAAATAATTGAAGGCCATCCTTATTACTAATAGTGATTTTAGCTAGCTTATCAGCCTCTTTGTTGGATTTTCTAGAGACATAATGAATCAACTAATACACCATTTTAGGCAATAACAGTTGGATTCTTCTAACCAAAGTAGAATTCAAACCTTTTGTAGGATTGTTCTGTACAGTTTTGTACCACCTTTTGACTGTCTAATAAAATTATCAATTTGTTGAATCCTTTATCGAATGCAATTTTCAAAACATTCCAAATACCCCATAATTCCATATCTAAGATAGAAAATATTCCTAAAAATCGATTATAGCCAATAATCCAACTCCCATACCTGTCTTGTAAAACCCCCCAATCTTGACAAACCCGGAATCCTCTTTTATTGCACCATCAATGTTTAATTGAATCCAATTCTTGGATAAAGGTGGAAGTGAGTTTGAAACTTACCATTTAGATATATTTACCTTATGGTATAAGGTATATTGTTTAGCCCAACTGTATGAAACTTTAACCAATTCTTCGGCACTCCATGTTATTCCCTGAAAAACAAATAAGCTATGGTTCTTCCATATGCGCCAGGCAACCATTCCAAATAAACATTCCCAATCCACCCCTTCCAATTGCATTCTAAGTTTATTCTGTAAGTCGGCTGCTAACCACTCATGCAAACCCCCAGAGAAAAAAAGTATTAAACTTGTCTGCTAGTATCATCCGAGTCCATATTTCCTTAATTGCATGACAATAACGTAAGATTTCTTTAAAGGCACATCTACAGATACCATAAGAACCATCTGACCCAATCCTTCTCTTCATACGCTCCGAGTTAGTAAGTAAACGTTGTTTGAGAATGAGGCAAAAAAAATATCTAACCCTCTAAGGACCTTGAAAGTTGAAACTTCTATGGGAATTGCCAAATGGCATCCTTCGAATTCCATGACCCCTCTCAAATTTTCTAATAAGCATTCTCTAAGGAAAATGATCTATTTGAAGACCAAACCCAAATGATTCTATTCGAACCTGCTTCTGGATGGGGTGAAGGAATGCTCATTACACACTTAATCACATCTTCTGACACCCATAATCGAAATAGATCAAGATTCCAAGAGCTTTCCTCCGTAACCATTTCACAAAGCATGCACTCCATTTCCATATTTGGATGTATAGGGATATGATAACAAAAAGGCCAGAATTCGAAATCCAAGGATTCTGCTAGAAATTGATCAAGTTTCCATTCCCAACTGACCATAAAAGATTTTCCCTAACAAGTGGCTAGACTTTAGAAAGACTTCTCCAAAGAAAAGAGAACATCATCCGGTTAAGGACTCTTGCAATCTATTTTGAACCCTATACTTCGACTTTAGAACTCAAATCCATAAAGTGTTGGAGTTGGACACAATATTAAATCCAAGCTTCATCAAAAAGGATGTATTTTGATTTTTTAAACGCCTAATACCAAAACCTCGACAGGATCGTGGCTGACAAATAGGCTCCCAACTAACCAGCATCATCTTCCTTTTCCCTCTCGATGAACCCCAAATGCATTGACGAACTAGATGCTCTATTTTATCACAGAGACCATTAAGGATCATCATAGATTGCATAAAGTAACTGTGTATCGTTAACAAAACTGACTGAGTTCGGGTGGCCCTACCAACTAAAGACAATTTCCTTGCCTCTCGACTTTGGAATTTATTACGAACCCGATCTACCACGAACCTCAGAGTGCTATTAGTCACCTTATCATGAAAGGGAGGAACTCTCAAATATGAACCAAGGTTTTGTACCATGCAAAAACTCAAAATCTCACTAAGGTGTCACCCTAACTCTTTACTAACTCCTTTAAAGAAAAATAAAATTTAGATTTCCTCGCATTCACTCTGTGACTGAAAAAATCAAAAAAATCTTCCAAATTCCATTTAAGCAACCTAGCTTGATATTCATCTACTTTTCCAAAAAATAATAAGATCACCAGAAAAAAGAAATGAAAGATAAAATGACTTGAATGACTCAAACGGATAGGATGTCATCAACCAGATTGAATTGTTGAATGAATGTTGTGACCAAACCACTTCATACATAAAACAAAGAGATATGTGATGGTCACTAAACTAACTAAAAATTTGACTAAGGCAAGTGCACCTATCGAACAAAGAGTACTAGTAATTACTATCTTTTTTATTATCTAGCCTAAGAATTAAAGGATGTTTTAAACTAAGACTAATTATCTAATTGGCTAAGATTACGACAGAATGTTTTAAACTAAGACTAATTATCTAATTGGCTAAGATTACGACAGAGATAAATGTTGGAAAATACTGTTGGAAAACTGATGGAGAAGACAATACCCCAAGGAAGAATCCACCTAGACTTCACTTATTACCTCAGAATTAGACGATTTATTCACTTGACTTAATCCGTAGAAATCCCTAATTTATGTTAATATCTCTCTCGAGACTAAAAACAACTGACTCTGGGTTGATTAATTGAAATCTCTTTCTAATTAAAACCCCTATTGTTTCATTAATTTGATCTATGGACTCCCTTATTAGATTTGACTCTAATCCGACAGATTTATGTCATTCTATATCTAGGATTGCATGCAACTCCGCTTAATTATTGAAGATCTACTCTTAAATAGGGACTTTTGCTCAAATGAATAAGCACATCAGACTTGAATTAATATCCTGAAATATTAAAGCAAGAATTAAGAACACATAATTAAGAATAAGAACAAGTATTTATCATATAATTCAAATAGTAATAAGATCTGTCTTAGGTTTCATCTCCCTCAAGTATTTAGGGAGTTTAGTTCATAATGAGGGGGAAAAACATCTCAAAATTAGGAAAATAACAAAACAAAAGAAACCCAAAAACTTCGGTAGAAATTGAATGGAGATCTTCGGTCTTGACGTAATTCCTGCTTCCGAGTTGATTCCAATGGCTGTCCTTGAGTATTTTCTGCCTTTTGCTCTCCGTGTTTTTTTTATCCTCTTCTAGGGTGTTTATATAGACTTTGGAATGCTCTAAAACCCTAAAAATTAGCCTTTTCCGATTAGAATTAGATTTGGGCTTAACAGGGACACGGCCGTGTGGCACACCCGTGTGAAGGTGCTCAAGCCATGTGTAATTCTGAGTTGGTTTTTAGTCGACACGACCATGCCACACGGGCGTGTGGCCTTCCCGTGTGTCTCACACAGGCGTGTGGTTTACCTGTGTAAAAATGCCTTTGCCGTGTGAAATACTGAGACAAGCCTATTTTGTCTGTTTTTGGCCCGTTTCTTACTTTTTTCACCTTCTTATGCTCATCTAAGTATAAAACATGATTTTAAAGGATTAGTAGCATCAAATTCACTAAATATTATGATAATTTATCCAAAAATATGTCAAGCATAGGGTAAAAATATGTATATATTATAGTTTATCAATATGAGGATAACAGACACCCCTGGTGAATACCTCTAGCCTGTCGAAACATCTGATAAGGGATGCCATTCCATAAAATGTTTGAGTTTAATTGAAATTTATGGCTTTTGGTGCTTAAAACATGAATGGTTTTATTTGGGTTTATCATTAGGGATGACTAAACTTGAACTGTTCCATGAATTTCGAACCGATCCATTCTATATGAAGTATAAATTTTTTTTTGAAAAATTGATATGAGGCAGGATGAAGTGGATTTATGCTTTTAAATAGTAGGTACGGAGTGGTTATGGTAATTGATTATCCTGCCCAGTTCTATTATATAAAATTAACATTTTATCTTAGTATAAATATAAATATTAAAAGGGTAAAAATGTATTATAAAAAAAATTCATAAATTTTATGTTCAAATATTTTTTGAATAATTATGTTTAAATATTTACTTTACTTTAAAAATATTGAAAATATTAAAAATAAGTAGCAAAAATTAAATTGAAGCAAAACGGGGTGAAACAAAAACTGATAAACTGTAATATATACATAATTTTACCCCATGCTTAACATATTTATGGATGATTTTTCCTTGGTTTTATTGAATTCGATGCTCCTAATCCCTTAATTTCATGTTTTATACTCAGGAGAGCTTAGGATAGCGAAAAGAGTAAGAAACGGGCCAAAAACGGACAAATTGGGCCTAAATCAGTGTTTCACACGGCCTAGGCACTTCCACACGGGTGATCCACACGCCTATGTGTGACACTCACACGGGTAGACACACACCCGTGTGTCATGACCGTGTCGACATTAATCCAAGTCAGAATTGTGCACGGCCTGAGCACCTTCACATGGGCATGGCACACGGCCGTGTTCCTGTCGAGCCCAAGTTTAGTCCTACTCGAAAAAGGGCAATTTTGAGGGTTTTGAAGCATTCTAAAGCCTATATAAACACCCTAAAAGAGGATTAAAGGGGACACGCAGAGTAGAAGGCTGAAAATACTCAAGAACAGCCATCAGAATCAGCTCGGGAGGAGGATCTACATCAAGACTGAAGGTTTCCATCCAATTTCCTAGAAGTTCTTTGGGTTTCTTTATATTTTGTTGTTTTCAAAATTTTGAGATGTTTTTCATTATTATTATGAACTAAACTCCCTAAATACATAAGGGAGATAAAACTTAAGACGGATCTTATTATTATTTGAGTTATATGATAAATATTTGTTCTTATTCTTAATTGTGAATTTAACCATTGTTTTAATATTCCAGGATATTAATTCAGGTTTTTGATTTGCTTATTCAGTAGAGCGAAAGTCCTTGTTTAAGAGTAGATCATTCATAATTAAGCGAAGTTGCATGCAATCCTAGAGATAGGACGACATAAATCTGCCGGATTAGAGTCAAATCTAATAACGGAATCTATAGATCGAGTTAATGCGACAATAGGGGTTTTAATTAGAAAGAGATTTCAATTAATCAACCTAGAGTCAGTTATTTTTAGTCTCGAGAGAGATATTAACATAAATCAGGGATTTCTACGGATTAAGTCAAGTGAATAAATCGTCTAACTCAAAGGTAATAAGTGAAGTCTAGGTGGATTCTTCCTTGGGTATTGTCTTCTCCATCGGTTTTCCAAGAAATATTTTCCAATTTTAATCTCTATCGTAATATTAGTTAATTAGATAATTAGTTTTAGATTAAACATTCTTTTAATTTTTTAGGCTAGATAATAAAAAAGATAGTAATTACTAGTACTTTTAGTCCTCGTGGATACGATTTTTCGGTCTTACCATAACTATACTACTGTTCGATAAGTGCGCTTACCTTAAGTTGAATTTTTAGTTAGTTTTACGACCACCAAGTTTTTGGCGCCGTTGCCGGGGACTAAGATATTAGGAACGCTTAATTTTTATTACTTTAGCCATTTTTATTTTTATTTTTATTTTTATTGCAATTTAATTTTATTTTACTTAAATTACTAAATTTTCTTTTATTTACTTCTGGCAGGTTTTTATAGTTTATGACAAGAAGAAACTCGTCAAGACCTCTACTTTTTGATAGTGAGATCGAAAGCACAGCTCACAAAAGTCAAAGAGAAATAAGGCGAGGCCTACGATACATAGAGGAAGGGCAAGATGACGATATTCAAACCACAACTGAGGAGATGACTGATAATCAAAATAATCTGTTACCTCCAGTGGTTGTTGCAAACCCAGTAGACCAGAATCCTGCCCCTAGTACTATGTATGATTATGCTAAACCTACATTAACAGGAACTGAATCGAGTATAGTTAAGCCTGTTGTTACTGTAAATAATTTTGAACTGAAACCTAACACAATTCAAATTATACAACAGTTTGTTCAGTTTGATGGTTTGCAGGACGAGGATCCAAACACTCATTTAGAAAACTTTCTAGAATTCTACAACACTTTTAAGATAAATGGAGTTTCTAACGATGCCATTCGCCTTCGGTTGTTTCCATTCTTATTGAGGAACAAAGTTAAACAGTGGTTAAACTCGTTACCACGAGGGTCAATCACAACTTGGGAAAAATGACCGAAAATTTTTTACTAAAATATTTTCCACCAGCTAAAACGGCTAAACTAAGGAATGATATTTCTTCTTTTGTGCAGATGGATTTAGAAACACTTTATGATGCATAGGAGAGATACAAGGATCTATTGAGAATGTTCCCTCACCATGGGTTACCCCTTTGGCTACAAGTTCAAACTTCCCCAACTGTTTGAATCCTTCAACTAGACAGATGATTGACGCAGCTGCTAGTGGGACTATACATAATAAGACACCTGAAGAGGCTTACAAGTTTATAGAAGAGTTGTCACTGAATAATTATTAGTGGCAAGTCATGACGACAAAGCCAACAAAAGCAGCCAATGTTTTTAACATCGATTCAGTCACTATGCTCTCTAATTAGGTACTTTTGAATAGAAAATTTGATGGTTTACTTGGCACTTTACAAGTTCATCCAGTAATGCAGTGCGATGCAAGTGGAGGTAGAACGAGCAATTTAAACTATCCATCCTACGGCCCTACCATTGAGAATGAGCAAATGAACTATATGGGTAATAATCCTCGACCTCAAAATAATCCTTATAGAAACACTTACAATGTAGGTTGGAGGAACCACCCAAATTTTTCATGGGGAGGCCAAGGAAATCAAAGACCACCACCCCTCTAGGCTCTCAACAACAATTGTACCAGCCAGAGAAAAAGTCGAACCTTGATAAGATGATGGCAAAATTTATCTCAGTAGCAGAAACTCGTTTTTAGAATACCGAGACAGCTCTTAAAATTCAGCAAGCATCAATCCAAAGGCTCGAGAATCAAATAGGCCAATTGTTAAAGATGATTTCCGAACAACCACAAGGTAGCTTGCCGAGTAATATTAAAACTAACCCAAGGAAGCAGCTTAATGCGATTACTATTCGAGATGAAGAAGGGTTAGTTGAACCTGAACCAGAACTGATGCAAGGATTAATGATAAGTAAAGGTAAGGATGAGGTAGACTACAGTGAGTAAAAATCAGTAGGTAGAGAATATAAACCTCGTATGCCATACCCCGGTGCGACAAGGAAAGACCACACGGACGAATAATTTGGTAAATTTCTTAAATTATTAAAGAAATTACATATTAACTTACCGTTTATTGAAGCTCTTTCGCAGATGCCAAACACAGTGAAATTTTTAAAGGAGCTCTTGGCAAATAAACGAAAGATAGATAATGCGTCGCATGTGGAGTTGAACGCAGTTTGCTTAGCCATTCTACAGAATAAGCTACCCAACAAGTTGAAAGATCCAAGGAGTTTTACGATCCCTTGTTTAATTGGTAGTTTGAATGTTAACAATGTATTGGCTGATTTAGGGGCGAGCATTAACGTTATACCCTATAAAATGTTTAAACAATTAGGTATTGGGAAACCTAAACAAACTAGGATGAACATTCAATTGGTAGATAAAACAATTAGATTTCCTAGGGGTATTATTGAAGGCGTGCTTGTCAAAATTGATAAATTCATATTTCCAATTGATTTTGTTGTTCTAGACATGGAAGAGGATAGTGACATGCCTTTAATTTTAGGAAGACCCTTTTTAGCAAATGCTAGAACTATCATAGATATTGGCACAGGTGAATTGATACTTTGTGTAGGTGATGACACGATTAAACTTCAAGCTCGAGATTCTGCTAAAATATCTAGTAATCGAGATGATTGTTTAAGTTCAGTTAATTTAAATAATGTTACAACTCAAACTTCTTTGCAGGAGTCCCCAAGGAAGAACGTGATGGCGCCCCATTCTAATCCATGCCACAAAAATAGAGCGACTCACGAAGAACGAAGGCTTCAGATCGATGAACTAGATGAATGGAAAACACATGTCAAGGAGAAACCAAAAGCACCCGATGAATCAAAGTGACACTTCGATAAGCGTAGGGATGAAAAATGTAATTTAAGGTTGGGGATAAAGTATTGTTAGATGAAAATGACCTCTAAATTGCTACTTTAGAGCTTAATACAAACGGAGCGCCTCCCTTCACGGTTCTGAATGTTTCCCCATACAGTACAGTCGAGGTAAATCATTCTTAATTTGACACTTTTAAGGTAAATAATACTCAACTGAAACTTTATGTGGATAATATAATTGATAGTGAGAAAGAGGAGTCTCGACTCCGAGATTTATCGTAATTATGTGAATGAGAGGTAAATCGTGCTTAGACTCTCAATAGGTGCTTTTCGGGAGGTAACTCGAGCACTAACACCACTAACTGGTTTATTTTAACTATTTTTAGTGTTTTTATGCAGGTACAGTGGCCCACACACGGGCATGTCCTTGGCCGTTTAAAAACAGGGTTAAAAATTCCCCAAATATCGAGCCACACGACCATAAATTCGATACTTAAGGCCGTGTGAAGCATACGGTCTGGACACACGGGCGTGTCCTAGGCGGTGTAAGAATTGGAGCTAATTTTTCAAATTTTAAATAAGTCAGGGAGCCACACGGGCAAGGTATACAGCTGTGTGTTCGGACACATGGGCGTGTGGTATACCACACGAGCGTGGGAGAAGCGAAGGACATGGCACACGATTGTGCGACAAAACTGTGTGCACTACACAGCATGGACACACGGGCGTGTCCTCAGGCCGTGTGACGATTGGGCAATAAAAATTTTGCGATAAACACGGGCTGGACGCGAGCCACACGGGCGTGTAACCTAACACGGGCCACACACGACCGTGTCCCCTTTTTAAACCCCCCAACCCTAACACTTTCTTCTTCTTCTTCTCAAAACTTATTCCACCCAAACCCTAGCCGCCGCAGCCTCCCCCCTACCGACCAGCCACCTCTAGCTCACCCTTCTTTTCTTCCTTCCCCCATCTCTTCCTTCTATTTTCTTTTCCTTTTCAACTCTTCATCATACCATAACTCCACCCACCGCGCAACACATGACCTCACCCTCCCACGCCCGTGCCCTCCTCCGATTACCACTATCAGCTCATAACAGCCCTCACACGGGCGTGTCCTCCTTAGTTATACCAATACTGTTCACCATCGGCAGCACCACCGTGGTTCTCTCTTTTTCCCCTTACCTTCATTTTTATTTTAGTTCACTTATTTGTTTCTTTTTTTCTTGGGTTATTTGTTATTTCTTAATTGTTAACCCATTATAATCTTAGGAAATTTTCCTTTATTTATTTCATCATATTTGTTATTATTATCATTTTGATTATAATTTTTACTTTTTCTGTTTTGTTTCTCTGACTCTTTCAACTTTTTTCTTTGTTTAGTATATTTTATTACTTTTGTTAGTATTCATATTCTCATATATTTGCATTCATCTGTTTAGTTAAATGTTTGTCATGAGTTTTCTTTTTTTTTTCTTATTCCTTAATGCTTTTTCTATATCCCTATTATGCTAGTCTTTGCTTTAATTAGTGTTTGGAGATATTTTTTTTAAAGCTATAGTTTTATTTTTACTTAGATTCTATTTTTTCCCTTTGACTTTTGATTAAATATTTGGTACCATTTAACTTTTGTTATTTTCAGGAATACCATGACAAACACACGAGGCAAGAAAACTACTGTCCCCGCTTCGAAGAAACGGAGGGGACCAGGCGCAACCTCTTCGAGTGCCTCGATCGAAGCTCGCCACCCTTTACTCCGGTTCTCGTCAAGCCCACAGGATGACTTATTTCAGCTTCTTCGAGTACGACCGCTAGGTGTGAGCCGTTGTATTGATTGGACCTCTTTGGAGCAGGTTCACCTTGCTCACCTTGTTCGATTCCATCTCGATACTTCCCCGTGGGATCGATTCTTCGCAATTATCGATCCCACATATTCAGAGCTGACCTTGGAATTTTACACTATATTCCATCTATAGCACGTGATGAATACACATGATGAGGCTGGGACTATCATCTTTAGACTTGGTGGACTAGTTAGGCATATGAGTGTACCAGAGTTTGGAGCTGCTTTGGGCCTCTACATGGAGGAGTTCATGGCTTCTGAGAACTTTTTACAGCTTCACCTTCTTGCTGTTGAACCGACCTTACAGTAAGTACGGTCCCTTATGACGCAAGTCGCTCAAAGGCGACTCCTTTTCCTTCAGCACTACGCTACATCCATGCTATCTTGGCTCACACTTTGACTGGGAAAAGAGAGTGTGACACTCCTAATTTGACCCTAGTCGGAAAGTGGTTTCGGGACCACAAAATCGAGTCACAAAAATAATTAATTGTTATATTTTATGCTTATTATTATTTATGAATAAGTATGTGTGAAAATTTCATGCTTTAAATTTTGTCATTTGGATGTGAAATAAATAAAAAGGGGCTTATGTGAAAAATCTTGAAAATGTCATAGGTTAATTGGAAGTGGCTAAAAATTGCATGGTTTGAAGGATGAGGGACTTGCATGTCAAAAATTCCTTTTTCTTGGTAGTGGACGGCAAGGATGGGCATGAATAACACATTTTGGCATTTTGTGCTTTGTATGTTAGTAAATAATGTTAATAATATATTTGTTTATATTAAAGAAAATGGTTTCATAAAATAGAAATAATAAAAGTTAATGAAATAAATGAATAAAACATGTTTGAGGTGAAAATAACAAGGCCATTTCTTCTTCTTCTTGCCGTGAGTTGAGAAAGAAAATAGAAACCTTTGAGCTTAGGGCATTCGGCAAAAGAAAGCTTCAAATAAGGTAAGGTTCATGTTATTTTCTTTGAAAAGTTGTGAATTTTGGTTGGTTTTGAAGCTTGCAACAAGACCCATGTGAAAATTTTTGTGTTCATGAAGCATGTAGCAATCGGTCATGAGCTTAATGGGGTATATTTTGTATGTTTGATGATTTTGGGAGGATAATTGATTCTAGTTGAGTATGAACAAACTAAATGTGCTTGATGGCTCAAATGAGTTTGGAAAGTTGGCCAATGTTGTTTAAGTTCATGAATTAGGGCATAATTTCATTCAGCCATGGAAATTGAGCATGGAAAAAAAATCTGGTGTGGGATATATGAAGCTGAAAATTTAGTTTGAAGTGTGGTAATTGTGTTAAAGATGAACATTAAACCTTTATGTTTTAGGGTCTTGTAAGTTAGGTGTAAAACCCATGGCCTTTTTATGCTTGGCATGGAATTAGTGGTTAAATGAGTTATGAACCTATTATAATTTGAAAATTTGATGGTTTTATGGAGAAGGGGGCATTCGGAAATAGAGGTTAAATTATAATAACCTCACCTTAGTGAATTGAAGTAAAATTTGACTCTTTATAGGATTAAATTACCAATGACCGAATGTGATGAAATTGTCAAGAAATAAATTCGATTAAATGAGATTCGGTTAATGGTGGGTGTATAGAATAATTGGATGCTGATTTGATTAACTCTCTAATGGTTAAATGTGTCAAACCTTAAAGCTTGATTTAGTTTAACCAAGGGAGAACTTGTATATTTGTAGGAGGGCATGTTTGAACGTGTATTGATAATTGATTTTGAAGGTTCGGCTTTATGCCTTGATAGTTGGTTTTAAAGTATATGATGTCTTGGTATAAATATATGTGCATTCGGTTACTTTCATAACATGCATTTAAAGTGTTTTAAGTGATTAAACGTTGAGTAAATTCAATCATAATAGGACATGATGAGTTGATTTAATAAGATATGATGTGGCCATGTTATGTTCTAAGCTCAAATGGTAAGTTCTTAAGTGTTTGAGCTTGGGAATTTAAGTGTAATTTGAAATAGTCTGCTTAGGACAGCAGCAGTAGCGTGACTTTAGAAAATCACCATAAATTTATGGACTTGAATTAGAGGCTGAATGAAACATGAAATTAAAGCTTAATGAGTCTAGTTTCTTATAAAAGAAACCGTGTAAGCAAAGGAATTTCCGATAATGAGATATTTAAAGTTGTGTGAGACAGTGCAGAATGACACTGTAATCCTCTGTTCTGTTTTTAGAAAATCATTATAAATTGTACAAAAATTTTTAAAAGACAAAATTTATATTCTAGATGCCTTAGTGAGTCTAGTTTCAAATGAAATAAACTAGAACATATTTTGAATTTTTTACAATGAGAAATTTGATTCGTAGTGAATAGTGGTGAGCATAGTCAAACAGTGAAATAGTGGAAACTTGAAGAAAAATCTGGCATTGATTGGCCAAACCAAAAATTCTGAAAATTTGTTGGATAAAATATGTATGAGTCTATTTTCAGGGAAAATTAACGGCACTTCATTTGGAGTTTCGTAGCTCCATTTACGAATAATTTAATGACTGTTGCTCAGGAAAAACAGCTTGTGCTGAATTTGTGATTATGTTGTAAACCTTAATAAAACTATTTGAGTTGCTTATAAGCTATCGATTAAATATTGGTAATCAAAGTACCAAATCCGTATATAAGTGAAGCTATAAGCCGTAAATGACTAGTATACCTAGTCAATTTTGTTATGATGAAATTGATGTACAAGGTGTGTATATGTGATAAGGCCTAATGGCCGATGTGATGAATGTGAAAGTGTATATATGTGATAAGGCCGAATGGCCAATGTGATGAATGTGAAAGTGTGTATATGTGATAAGGCCTAATGGCCAATGTGATGAATGTGAAAGTGTGTATATGTGATAAGGCCTAATGGCCGATGTGATGAATGTGAAAGTGTATATATGTGATAAGGCCGAATGGCCAATGTGATGAATGTGAAAGTGTATATATGTGATAAGGCCGAGTGGCCAATGTGATGAATGTGAAAGTGTGTATATGTGATAAGGCCTAATGTCCAATGTGATGGATGTGAAAGTGTATAAATGTGATAAGTCCCGAAGGGCATTTGTGTCAGTACTATACCCTGGTTAAAACCCCGCAGGCTTTATGCGAGAATATTATCCTGATTAATGTCCGTAGGCTTCGTGCTCGTACTATATCCGAGCTTTAAAGACCCGACGGCTAAATGCTAGGATTCAAGTAAGACTTTGGTATTGAGTATCTGCAATAAGTTACCATCAAATAAGTATTATGTATTTAAGGTGTTCAGGTATGTACTACTTACTCATCGGTGGAGTGATTTCGAGGTGAATTATCAGTATCAAAGAGGTAGGTAAATGTGATTAATATTATAACTCCAAATATGAGAATGATCTAATTGGTAATGGTATGCTTGTATAATGAAGTATGTGATGAAATATTCTTATGTATTAGTGCATATTCTGCCCAAAAGCCTTATGATTTGAGTATGGGTTGGGTTCAGCTAGATGTGCCAGTACAAGGTAAGGATTATGTTTTGTAAGCTTACGTATATGTGATAAGGAATATGTTTGGTTCTTTATGTGCCTACGGTAATTTAGTACTTGTCTTGTTTAAATACTTAAAAATATGGATGTGATTATGAACAAGTGGAAAGGATTATTGAAAGTTGAAAATTGATGAAGAATGTGCTTTGGAAATATTTGACCATCTAGGTTATTATCATTCGAAAGTATATATGTGACAGCCAAGTGATGCGTTTATTGATATTATAGTTCGAGATGAAGCTCTAGATTAACTTCATCGAACAGTTGAAATGAATGACCAATGATAGTGAATGAGAACACTTTGTTTTGCTTAAAACTTACTAAGCTTACAAAAGCTTACTCTGTTCGATCATGTTTTGGTTTATAGGTTGTGGATTCTGACTACCAGTTCGGGGATCATCAGCACTTCGTCACACTATCTACCATTACGGCAACTATGTAATTAGACTTAGCTTATGGCATGTATAGGATAGACAATATAGTAGAATGATATTTTGACTATTGTATATAAGCCATATGAAAATGGCATCTTGTGGATGTTTACTTATAGAAGTTTACATTTTATCCCTGGCTGTGTTTAGTGTTTATCCAAATGAATGATCTTAAAAAAAAAAAGTTTTACCGTTCTGTCATGAGTTACAAGTCCGGTAATGCCCCTTACTTATTCCGGTGATGGTTACGGGATAGGGGTGTTACAGAAAGAGCACCGGAATAGTTCGTACCACCGATGCTTTTTTTATGGAGCATGGCCATTGGTCATGTCTTTGATTTGACATATTTGATAACGCTTGCTTTTCGCCACCAGACAGATCGCCAAAGGAGGGGCCTCATCTACCTTGGCCCGAATGTGACTTGCCTCGCTCGCCACTTCAGCCTCTTTGACACTCCAGAGATGTCATCGAAACTCACATTAGTAAGCCAGATGTCTCCCCAAGAAATATCTAGCATGATCCACATGCGGATGATAGAGCGGCACCATGGATTCGACCCTCATCAGTATAGACTCATTCAGCCTGATGACCAATATGAGCCAAAGGACATTACTGATGATGTCCCTCCCCCTCTGATGTGCGCTCGCCCATGAAGACCATAGAATTGCCATTGAGGCCAATTACTCGAGCCCGTGCCAAGAGGTTTCAAGAAGCCGTAGCTAGTTACATTGCTCGAGTTTGGATGGAAGGCATAGCCGAACATCAAATGACTAGCCCAATTAGCTCCTTTTGCAACGTTGTTCACGTTGATTTAGCTCGTACCAACCCCAAGAAATTCATGACGCCTTAAGCAAGCTTATTGAGCTGATTCAATTTATTTTTATGTATTTTAATTGCTGGAATAAAATCTAGTTAGTTAAATTAGTTAGCTTCAGTTTGCTTATTTAATTAAATCTGGACATTTTAATTTCTACAAATAAAATGAGTTTAAATTAGGACATCCCTTAAATATGTCTAGCTTGAGACAACAAATAAATATGTCATGTTTAGGACAAATTAAATTGCTGTTGAGTTAATTTATGTCCAGCCGAATTTAATGTGTCTGGTCTTAGGACAAATTTAATTAGTTGTTGCCAATTTGACTTAATCGAATTTATTGCATGTTGCAATATTAGTTACAGCCGAATTTAATAGGATTAATGCTGCAACCGAATTCAAGATTATGTTGACTAATGAGTTAAAATAAATGTGCAGCAAACATACATTAAAGGAGCAGCATGCATGGGACAACATAAGGGGCTGCCGAATTCTTTTCCCAAGCAATGGACGGCACAATGAATGTAACTCATGATCTGATACGTGATATTCGTGACCGGTTTTAAATATTTATAATGAATCGTTCTTGAAACTAACTATACTACGATGACGGTAACTGTACCTAACGAACAATAGTATAGTTTTAGCAAGACCGAATTGTCGAACCCAAAGGAACTTAAAATATTTATCTAGCCTAAGAATAATGGGGTTTGTTTTAACTAACTAATTAACTAAACTAAGAAATTATAGAAAATAAAATTGGGGAATTACTTTTTGGAAAAACGATTGAATCAATACAATACCGAAGGAAAAATCCACCTAGACTTCACTTGTTATTTGACTCTGAATCAGACGATTTATTCATTTGACTTGATTCGTAAAAATCCTTAAGTTATATTATTATCCCTCTCGAGACTAACAACGTCTAACCCTAGGTTGAATAATTGAAATCTCTTTCTAATTAACTCCCTAGGGTTGCATTAACTTGATCTATGGATCCCCTTATTAGGTTTCACCCTAATCCGGCAAAATCTTGTCACCCTATCTCTAGGCGCGCAATCAACTCCGCTTAATTATGACAAATGTACTCTTAGACAGGATCTATTCCTCCTCTGAATAAGAACTTAACTTGAATCAATATCCTGGAATATCAAAACAAGAATTAAGAACAAGTCAAATATTTATCATACAATTTAGATAATAATAACAAGATCTGTCTTAGGTTTCATTCCCCTTAAGTATTTAGGGGTTTTAGTTCATAACTAAAAAGGCAAACATTTCACAAGAATAATTAATACAAAACAAAAAGAAAAACCCAAAACTCTTGAAGGGAAATTGAGGGGAGATCTTCAGTCTTGATGATGAATCCGACTTCTGAGATGGATCAATCGACTTTTCTTGAGCAGTTCCTTGCTTTTGTACGTGTGAGGAGGTCCAGGCCATGTTGATTTTGTACGTTGGCCCATTTTCTCCATTTTTGGCCCGTTTCTCGTTCCTTTCACTCTCCTATGCTCACTTAAGTATAAAATATGAAATTAAGGCATTAGGAGCATCCAATTCACCAATTTCAAGGAAAAATCATCCATAAAATGTGCTAAGCATTGGATAAAAATATGTATGAATTATGGTTTATCATGATTAGCAAAACATTTAAGAAGTTGTTGGATCCTTTCATGCATGAACGCCTTAAGAAGTTGCTGGAGCAATAAAGAAGCTGCCTTTTTCGTGGAAAGAAAAAGCCATGAAAATCTAATTCCAGCAGCCACCATTAAGAGTGACGCGTAGTGAAGACAAATCGGCATGCTTCTTCATTAAGTATTCGGCTGAACCAAGGGAGCTGTCCATTGACTTTTTCCAAGCTTCATTTAATTGCTACATGATTGTTCAGCTCATGATGCACTCTCCCATTTCTCTTCAAGCATTCGGCCGAACCTAGTTAAGGGAGATGGATAAGTTCTTTCATGTATCAGCCAAAGGGAAGCTTCAAAGAAACTTCCTTGAGTGATTCTAGCACCTTCCAGCTGAATTCTCCAAGGCCAAGAAAGACCATTCGGCTAGCTATACTTTAGCTATAAATAGGGATTGTTTTCTTCTTGTAATGGCTAATGAACATTTTATGAATTTTATCAACTTTGTGAGTTTGTTTTCAACACTCAATATTCTCCAAAGACTAGTTTGACTTATCAAGAATCCTTGTGGCGTCATTCTATCTTTGTTTCCGAACTTATCACTTTGATTTCCCAAAGTGTGGTGTTCTAAGACATACCGAGGTTCCTATCAGCTTTGATAGTGGGTCGAGGTCCTATACCAATATTTCACCTTATTTCTATACCATCTTTAATTGAATTAAGTGTTCATCTAAGTAACGGGTTAGCACACTCCTATTGTGCTAGTGTTTGCTTGAACCTTAGTGGAATTTCCAATTTCCATTCCTTAAATCATTTCCCAAAATCATGTTATCCTATTTGAGCCCAAACCCCCTTTCGTTCCATCAACCTTCTTTGAAACACCCTAACTTACTCGATTTACGATCGGGCAAATTCTTACATCACGAATCTCATCTGAGGTGAGTGCGTATCAAGTTGGTATCAGAGCAAGTTAAAATTGAGGTAAGTACTGATATTTGTAACCCCGGGATCATATATAAAAAAAGAGTAAAAAATAAAAAAAAATTTATTTCATGAAATTCAAGTATTGCATTGAAAGTATCATTTTGTAGTTAAAAACAAAAAAAAATTCGAAGTTGAAAAAAATTCAAAAAAAAAAGTGATTAGAAGTTGCTTTTAAATTCTTTCTAATATTTCCGATCCTCAAAGTTGTATGCTACACACTAAATCGGTATCCTTCTTTTCTTCAGCCTACCTTTAACCTATATTGTTCCTCATCTAACCACATCAATTTTGTAAACTGACTCAAAGGTTTTCTTTTATTTGTCTACATAGTTTGCGAAGAATTTCGAGAGACAAAAACCTAGTGGTAAAAGGCAAGAGAGTGGTGAGTCCATCTGAAAGGGATAAAAGCCAAAAATTGAGTGATTTCTTTCTTTTTGAGTGATGTGTGAGTTCTTTTGTGGTGTGATTAAACTTTCATATCTAGAAGTCCCGAGAGACGTCAAATGGACGGAATTGGTCCACGGCCGGTTAGGAATGTTACTCAAGGTGGCGGAGTCCCTGATTTGGGCTAGCAAGCCATGATCCGAGAATTTCAGCGTATGCTCCGAGAAATGATAGAACCAACGCAAGAGCAATTGGATCACTTAAATGAGGAGGTACAACGTGTAAAAGAGCCATAAAACCAACGACGAGAATGGGGACGTCCTAGGCTAGAACAAGACGATCTATACGAGCCTAGTGAGCCCGAAAGCGATCATTCATCCGTTTAAAGTGTTAGGCAACAAGAATGACGAAACCGTAGACAACGAGGTCTAGATCGTCTTGATGACAATCTCAAAAACATTAAGATGTCAATTCCATCATTTCAAGGCAAAAATGACCCGGAGGTGTACCTAGAGTGGGAAAAGAAGGTTGAACTCGTCTTTGAGTGTCACAACTACTCAGACATCAAAAAGGTTAAACTTGCGGCTTTCGAGTTTTTGGATTACGCCCTTGTATGGTGGGATCAGCTAGTGACTAGCCGACAGAGAAATAGCGAAAGGCCTATCTCTACTTGGGCTGAAATTAAGGCTGTCATACGGAAGCGCTTTATTCCCTCTTACTATCACCGGAAGTTGTATCAACGGCTACAAAATCTCACTCAAGGCAACTGAAGCGTTGAAGATTATTATAAAGAGATAGAGATCGCTATGATAGGAGCCGACGTGGAGGAAGATCGAGAAGCGACGATGGGAAGATTCTTAGCTGGTTTGAACCGCAATATTGCCAATATCGTAGAACTTCAACACTATGTTGAAGTGACGGATATGGTTCATAAAGCGATAAAGGTTGAAAAGCAATTAAAGCGAAAAAGTGTCAACCGAACCTATCCAACGTCTTCTACCAACAAATGGACTTAAGGAACAAGCAAAACTCCTATTCGGCCTAAGGAATCATCAGTTGCTGCTAAACCTAATCAATCAAGCGGTGACACTGGTACGAGTAGAAATGAGCCAGTTCCAAATCGAGCTCGTGATATAAAGTGTTTTAAGTATCAAGGCCGAGGGTGTATTGCTAGTCAATGCCCTAACCGTCGAGTGATGGTGGTGTGGCCAAGATCGAGTCCGAAAATGAGTAAGAGAACGAACCTGAAGTGCCCTCGGAAGAAGATGATAAAATTGAGATGCCATTCGTGGGAGAGATACTCATTGTAAAATGAAGTTTGAATATTCCAGGTGCCAAGGAAGAACAACAACGAGAAAATATTTTTCACACTCGCTGTCACGTTCAAGGCAATGTGTGCAGCTTGATAATCGATGAAGGTAGTTTCACCAACGTCGCGAGTACCATACTTGTTGAACGACTTGGTTTGGCCATGACGAACCATCCGAGCCCTTATAAGTTGTAATGGCTAAACGACGGAGGAGAATTCAAAGTTACGAAGCAAGCAAAAGTGGCATTTTCCATAGGAAAATATCCAGACGAGGTGATATGCGATGTTGTGTCGATGCATACGGGACACCTTCTATTGGGTCGTCCTTGGTAGTTCTACCGTCGGGTAGTCCATGATGGCTACACGAATCGTTATTCATTCAAGCATCTCAGAAGGAATGTCACACTAGCCTCTTTCACACCAAAGCAAGTGAATGAAGATCAAATCAAATTGAGGCAATCCATTGAAAGAGAAAAAGAAAAAGAGCAAAATAAAAATATTGAAAAGAAAAAGAGTGGAAAAAGTGAGAAAAGCGAGTTAAAAACACGAGTGGAAAAAGAAAAAGAAAATGAGAGTGAGAATGAAAAAACGAGTGTTTTTGCAAGAAAGCAAGAGATTCGAAAGTTGTTGTTGGCAAAGCAACCCATTCTTGTACTTATGTACAAAAAGTGCTTGATGGAAACTAACAAGATAGAAAAATCATTGCCCTCTCCTATTGTTTCTTTGTAGCAGGAGTTTGGAGACGTGTTGCTCGAAGAAGTACTGAACGGGTGGCCTCCCATTCGAGGCATCGAACACAAAATCGACTTTGTACCGGGAGTAACTATTCCAAATAGACCGGCTTATCGAAGTAACCCCGAGGAAATAAAGGAACTTGAAAGACAAGTAGCTGAATTAATGGGAAAAGGCTACATTCACGAAAGCTTAAGTCCGTGTGCGGTGCCGGTGTTGCTAGTGCCTAAAAAGGATGGTTCATGGCAAATGTGCGTTGACTGTCGCACCATCAACAAAATAACCGTTAAATATCGACACCCTATTCCCCGCTTAGATGACATGCTCGATGAACTCAACGGAGCCCAAATCTTTTCAAAGATTGATCTAAAGAGCGGTTACCATCAAATCCAAATGTGAGAGGGCGACGAGTGGAAAACCGCATTCGGCCTTACGAATGCCCCTAGTACTTTCATGCATTTGATGAATCATGTTTTGCGTGCGTTAATTAAAAAAATTTGTGTTGTGTATTTTGATGATATTTTGATTTATAATAAATCATTGGAAGAACATGTTCAGCATCTGCGTGCGGTGTTGGAAGTGCTACAAAAATAGGTACTTTATGCCAACTTAAAGAAATGTATGTTTTACACTAACGAGGTTATATTTTTAGGTTTCGTGGTAAGTGCTCATGGCTTGAAAGTTGATCGAGAAAAAGTCAAAGCGACCAACGAGTGGCCGCGACAAACAAACATCAGCCAAGTAAGGAGTTTTCATGGGTTGGCATGTTTTTATCGAAGGTTTGTACCTAATTTTAGCTCTTTAGCCGCTCCCTTGACAGATATAATTAAGAAAAACTCGCCCTTTGTTTGGACTGATGACCAAGAAAATGCCTTTGTTAAAATTAAGGAATGTTTTACTAATGCCCCATAACTATCATTACCTGATTTTAACAAGACATTTGAGATTGAATATGATGCTTCAGGAATTGGCATTGGCATTGTTTTAATGCAAGATGGACGACCCGTAACGTATTTTAGCGAAAAGTTGAACGGGGCCACGTTGAACTATCCAACGTATGACAAGGAGTTGTATGCACTGATTCGAGCCTGAGAGACGTGGCGACACTATCTATGGCCAAAGGAATTTGTAATCCACTCTGACCACGAGGCTTTAAAACACCTCAAAGGTCAAACGAAGCTCAATAAACATCATGCGAAGTGGGTAGAATACTTGGAGTCATTTTCTTACATGATAAAGTATAAGAAAGGTAAGGAAAATATTGTTGCCGATGCATTATCGTGAAGGTATGCGCTTGTTAACTTGTTGGATTCTAAGTTGATTGGTTTTGAATTTATGAAAGATTTGTATGAGACTGATGCCGATTTTAGGGAAATCTATAAGAGTTGTTTGCATGGTGCGATTGACAAGTATTTCAGCATGAAGGCTACCTTTTTCGTGAAGGTAAGATGTGTCTACCTGAAGGTTCTGTCCGGGAGGTGCTTGTCAATGAAGCCCATAGTGGTGGACTTATGGGTCATTTTAGAGTTGCGAAGACTTTAACAATATTGCATGAACACTTTTATTGGCCTAAAATGAAGTGTGATGTCATAAGGAAATGCGAACGATGCATCATCTGCAAGAAAGCGAAATCACGCATCTAGCCCCATGGTTTGTTTACCCCGTTGCCTATACCGGATGCACCGTGGGTTGATATTTCGATGGACTTCGTTCTAGGCCTTCCTAGAACCAAAAGAGAGAAGGACGCAATATTTGTTGTTGTGTATCGTTTTTCGAAAATGGCACATTTCATTCCTTGTAATAAAACTGATGATGCTACTAACGTTGCTAATTTATTTTTCAAGGAAGTTGTCAGGTTGCATGGAATACCTCGCACCATTGTTTCTGACAGTGACACAAAGTCTCTAAGCCATTTTTGAAGAACATTGTGGGGTAAGTTAGGAACAAAGTTACTGTTTTCGACGACATGCGACCCTCAAACGGATGGCCAAACTGAAGTGGTTAACCAAGTGCTGTCGACCTTGCTTTGAGCCATCCTTTGGAAGAATTTAAAGTTATGGGAAGAATGCCTACCTCATGTGGAGTTTGCTTACAATCGAACATTTCATTCAGTAACCAAACATTCTCCTTTCGAGGTAGTATATGGTTTTCACCCTATTACTCCCCTTGATTTGGTTCCTATGCCTGCTAATGAGCTAGTACATGTAGATGGCAAAAAGAAAGTTGAATTTATTAAGCAACTGCATAAGAACGTCAAAGACAACATCAAGAGGAGAACCGAACAATATGTTCGATGAGTGAATAAGGGGCACAAGCGAGTCGTATTCGAACCTGGTGACTGGGTTTGGATCCATATGAGCAAAGAAAGATTTCCCGAGCAAAGGAAATCAAAACTTCTACCAAGGGGTGACGGGCCATTCCAATTAGTGGAGCGAATCAACGATAATGCCTACAAACTCGATCTACCCAGTGAGTATGGTGTGAATGCTAGCTTTAATGTTGCTGACCTTTCTCCCTTTGATGTAGGTGATGATTCGAAGACGAATCGCCTTGAAGAATGGGAGGATGATGCGAGCTCGCCCATGAAGACCATGGAATTGCCATTGGGGCCAATTACTCGAGCCCGTGCCAAGAGGTTCCAATAAGTCGTAGAAAGTTACACTGCTTGAGTTTGGATGGAAGGCATGGCCGAACATCAAGTGACCAGCCCAAGTAGCTCCATTTGTAACGTTGTTCAAGTTGATTTAGCTCGTACCAGCCCCAAGGAATTCATGACACCTTAAGCAAGCTTATTGAATTGATTCAATTTGTTTTTATGCATTTTAATTGCTAGAATAAAGTCTAGTTAGTTAAATTAGTTAGCTTCAGTTTGCTTATTTAATTAAATCTAGACATTTTAATTTCTACAAATTAAATTAGTCTAAATTAGGACATTCCTTAAATATGTCTAGCTTGAGACAACAAATAAATATATCTTGTTTAGGACAAATTAAATTGTTGTTGAGTTAATTTATGTCCAGCCGAATTTAATGTGTCTACTCTTAGGAAAAATTTAATTAGTTGTTGCCAATTTGACTTAGTCGAATTTATTCCATGTTGCAACATTAGTTACAGCAGGGTTTAATAGGATTAATGCTGCAACCAAATTCAAGATTATGTTGACTAATGAGTTAAAATAAATGTGCAGCAAACATGCATTAAAGGAGCAGCATGCGTGGGACAACATTTAAGGGGCTGCCGAATTCTTTTCCCAAGCAATGGGTGGCACAATGAATGTAACTCGTGATCAGCAAAGCATTTAAGAAGTTGCTAGATCCTTTCATGCATGAACGCCTTAAAGAAGCTGCTGGAGCAATAAAGAAGCTGCCTTTTTCGTGGAAAGCAAAAGCCATGATGATTTAATTCCAGCAGCCACCATTAAGAGTGACGCCTAGTGAAGACAAATAGGCATGCTTCTTCATTAAGTATTCGGCTGAACCAAGGGAGCTGTCCATTGACTTTTTCCAAGCTTTATTTAATTGCTACATGACTGTTCAGCTCTCGAAGCACTCTCCCCTCTCTCTTCAAGCTTTCGGCTGAACCTAGTTAAGGGAGATGGATAAGTTCTTTCATGTATCACCCAAAAGAAATCTTCAAGGAAACTTCCTTAAGTGATTCTAGCACCTTCCAGCCGAATTCTCCAAGGCTAAGAAAGACCATTCGGCTGGCTATACTTTAGCTATAAATAGGGATTGTTTTCTTCTTTTAATGGCTAATGAACATTTTATGAATTTTATCAACTTTGTGAGTTTGTTTTCAACTCTCAATATTCTCTAAAGACTAGTCTGACTTGTCAAGAATCCTTGTGGCGTCATTCTATCTTTGTTTCCGAACTTATCACTTTGATTTCCCAAAGTGTGGTGTTCTAAGACATACCGAGGTTCTTATCAACTTTGATTGCGAGTCGATGTCCTATACCAATATTCCACCTTATATCGATACCATCTTTAATCAAATTAAGTGTTCATCTAAGTAGCGGGTTAGCACACTCCTATTGTGCTAGTTCTTGCTTGAACCTTAGCTGAATTTCCAATTTCCAATCCTTAAATCATTTCCCAAAATCGTGTTATCCTATTTGAGCCCAAACCCCATTTCGTTCCATCAACCTTCTTTGAAACACCCTAACTTACTCGATTTACGATCGGGCAAATTCTTACGTCACGAATCTCATCCGAGGCGAGTGCGTATCGCCCTTACGAAGACCCACATCCACCACCACCTCCTACTGCCACTTTGACAGATTTATCTGAGCGATTCATGTAACACTCCTAAACCATATCCGTCGTCGGACTAGGGTTACGAGACATTACAAAACAAAAAACATAATTCTGAACGTTCACATATTCAAACAAATTAATAATCATATTGCATTTACGAATCATACTTCAAATTTAACCGAATCTATACCATTCAAATAATCACATTTTCATTAACAAATGTATATATATATACACGTATACTTTCATTATAAACCAAACCATTATGGCAAGCTTCATTCGAATACACAACATGTACATATATATAATTAACATGTTATTAAAAATTCATATATCTCCCATAGTGCATTATTACTCAAATCACTATTCATTTGGTAAATATCTTTATCCCACCTACAATCTATATTCAATAACTAATCACTTTAAATACACATACACTAAACATGCAAATCGAACTAAGTTCTTTTCATAAAAACAAAACATACCCTATATCATGCATATCAAAATATCTTCTAAACAAGCTTAACATATGAACTTATATTTATAATTAACTATACATATTCCAAAATCAAATCATATTTATTCAAAATATAAATACACATCGTGATCGAAATATCAACCACAACCAATTCCAACTATCATTTTCAAGCTATTTCCAAAACATATAGCACCATTGACATATACTGTTCATTCATTTCACATAACATTATAATCAAAATGAGTATAAACCATTACCAAATATAACCGAATCCAAACTTTAAAGATAAGCCATAATCACATGGCTCAATATATATACATATTCAAAGTTGAACAAAATACATATTAGCCTATACATGCCATAAGTTCGAAAATAGACTTTTAAAAGTACCAAAAGTTGACGATAGTGTGGATGACTTTGATAACGATCCCTAACCTTGTAACTTACAACCAAAATCTATAAAACAGAATAATAAAAACACACACAGAGTAAGCTAGCTTAGCTTAGTAAGCCTTAAGCAAAATAAACAACTCACTGAATAATCAAAACATTCAAACTAACCAAATTATATCAATAATGTTATACTTTAACATTTTAAGATACCTTGGCTGAATGTTCAAAAATCAATTATCTAACACCACATAAATATTTCCTATATAGCCGATTATACAAGATCAATTATATCATCACATAGACACTTACATATAGGGCCGAAGACACAAAATTTATTATATCATCACATGTGGCCGGATATATAAAAGTTAAATAAAATATCACATGTGACTTATTGTTCAAATTCAAAAGAACACCACATATGGCCGAATATGAATATTTAAGATAACTTCACATATATCCGAGTATACAATTTCAATATAAGTTCACATGTAATCAAATACTAAAATTCAATATAACTTCACATGTAGCCGAATATACAAGTTCAATATAAGCTTACATGTACTTACCTATGTGGCCGAACGTATACAAGGTAATTTATCTCAATTTCACTTGCTCAATATCCACAATAATTTGAACTCTTATAATCGTAGACTTGCAAACAAATCACCGGTATAAAACCTGCTAGGCATAAGCCTAAATCACACACCGGCACATGGCCTGCTAGACCCAAGGTCTGATATTTATTCACCGGCAATAAGCCTGCTAGGCATAAAGCCCGATCAATGTCACCAACACAAGGCTTGCTAGGCTCAAAGCCCGAATATCCCAATTATGGAATCATTCCACAACATTTCATATATCGAATAGTCCAATATTCCATGTAACACATACACACTTTCAAGAGTTTTGAATCAGTTGAATAAAATTCAACCACATTAAATCTTTGATATATCACATTCGGCTAATACTAACAAATTATAAAATTTAAATCATCTTAATAGAAACAGTTTATATTCAAAATAAATCATGTTTAATTGCTTAAAGACTTACCTCGGATATCGATGGACATTAAAAATCGGCTATTCGACTATTTTTGTTTTCCCCCGATCCAAGTCCAATTTCATTTGTTCTTGATCTATATAATTTCAAATTAACCTCATTTAAATACAATTTCACTCAATTAAATCCAACAACACATAAATGGGAAAATTACCATTTTACCCCTGATATTTCATACTTTTACAAATTAGTCCTAATTGCACAAAACACAAACTACACCAAACCTCACAACAATGTAGTTCAGTCAAATTTTCCATATAGCCATACTAATCCATATATTTCTTCTATTTCACATTTTAATCCCTCAATTTATTATTTTTGCAATTTAGTTCTAATAACTCAAAATCATTAAAAACTCCAATGCAAAACATGTTAATCTAAAACATATTTTTGATATTTCATCATCAAACATCACAACAAAAATATTCATCAATAGAATAACACAAAATATTCACTGAAATCAAAATTCGAGCATGGGTCCAGTAGTATTTGAAGCAACGATCTCAAAAACGTAAAAATTATCAAAAATCGAAACAAAACATACTTTAATCTAGACGAAACTCTTGCCAAAACCTATCTTGGTGTTTTTCTTTTCTTTCCTTGATATATTCGGCCAAACTAAGCATAAAATGACATTATTTTATGTTTTATTTTAACATATTATAACATTTAATCTAATTACTTAATTAACATTTGTTAAAATGTTATAATATTATTTATTCCATGACCATTGCCGTCCATTAGCTTAGTAGTGTCCCAATTACAACATAAAAACTTCATATTAAAAAGCATTAACAATTCAGCCGTCACACATTAAACCATCAAGTTTTCATTTTACGCGATTAAGCCCTTTTTTTTAATTAAGCACACAAACAATCAAATTTTCATACGAAACTTTCACACATGCTAATTCACATATAATAAACACGGAAAATAATATTTAAAATTTTTTCTGACTCGGATTCGTGGTCCCGAAACCACCGTTCCAATTAGGGTCTAAATCGAACTGTTACAACTCTCCCCCCTTAGGGATTTTCGTCCCCAAAAATCTTACCAATGAATAGGTTCGGATAACACTCTTTTATTGTATCCTCTAGCTCCCACGTTGCTTCCTCAACTCCATGCTTATGCCACAAAACTTTAACCAATGTAATTTTCTTATTTCGCAACTCTTTCATCTCGCGAGCCAAAATACGAAACGGTCACACTAATCAGGCTTAATCTCAACTTCAGTCGGACTAATCACGTGTGAAGGATCAGATCGATATCTACGAAGCATCGAGACATGAAATACATTATGAATCTTTTCTAGCTCAGGTGGCAACAGCAGTCTATACGCAACCGACCCAATCCTCTCTATAATCTCATACGGTCTAATAAATCTCAGACTCAATTTGCCTTTACGACCGAATCTGAGTATTTTCTTCCACGGTGAAACTTTCAAAAACATTCTATCTCTGATCTGAAACTCTATGTCTTAATGTATCAAATCTGCATACGATTTCTGAAGACCTAATGCTGCTTTAAAACTTTCACGGATCACTTTTACTTTCTCTCGGTTTCTTTGATCAAATTGACCCCATGTATCTTATTTTCACTGAGCTCAGTCCAGTACAAAGGTGTACGACATTTACGATCATACAAAGCTTCATAGGGTGCCATTTTGATACTTGATTGAAAGTTATTATTGTATGCAAATTAAATCAGAGGTAAGTATCGTTCTCATGTATCTTCGAAGTCGAGAATGCAACATCTCAACATATCCTCAAGTATCTGAATAATTCCCTGGGATTGACCATCTGTCTGGGATGAAAAGTAGTACTAAAATGCAGTTTAGTACCTAATGCATCTTGCAGTTTCTTCCAAAATCACGATGTAAACCTTGGATCTCTATCTGAAACAATAGGTACAGGCACACCATATAATCTTATGATCTGAGAAACATACAATTCAGCCAGTTTATCAAGTGAGTAATCTGTACGAACCGGAACAAAGTGAGCAGATTTAGTCAATCTATCTACAATAACCCAGATTGCATCTTTCTTGCTCGGTGTCAATGGTACATCGGATACAAAATCCATCTTGACTCTATCCCATTTCCATTCAGGTATCATGATCGGCTGAAGTAATCCAGAAGGTACCTGATGCTCGGCTTTTACTTGCTGACAGACTAAACATTTCGATACAAAGTCAGAAATATCTCGTTTCATACCTTGCCACTAATAATGCTGTTTCAGATCATTATACATCTTAGTACTACCTGGATGAACAGATAATCGACTGTTGTAAGCTTCATCCAAGATCATCTAAATCAACTCTGTATTTCTCGAAACACATATTCAGTTTCTAAATCTCAAACAGTTATCAACATTAACTCGAAACTCTAAATCTACATTTGAATCACATTGAACTTGATAAATCATAATTTATATATATTTTTATCCCATGCTTAACATATTTATGGATGATTTCTCCTTAGATTTGGTGAATTCTATGCTCCTAATTCTTTAATTTCATGTTTTATACTTAGGTGAGCATAAGAAAGTAAAAAGAGCGAGAAACAGGTCAAAAACGGGCTGGATTTCCTCATACGGGCGTGTAACAAGGCCGTGTCTCTTTGGCAGGATCGAAGTACGACTTACACGGGTAGACTACACGTCTGTGCCTATTCAACAGCCTTGACCACGGGCTAGAGTAATCGCACACGGGTGTGTCACACGAGCGTGTGTCCCTGCCGAGCCCAAGTATAACCCTATTCAAAAAAGGCCAATTCTGAGGGCTCTTAGGCATTCTAAAGCCTATTTAAACACCTGAGGAGGCGCATAGGAGGGGGGACACAGAGCAGGAGGCAAGGAATTACTCAAGGGAAGCCGATTGGTCCATTTCAGAAGCCAGATTCATCATCAAAACTGAAGATCTCCCTTCAATTTCCATTCAGGGGTTTTGGGTTTTCTTATTGTTTTGTATTCATTATTCTTCTAAGATGTTTTCTTCCATAATTATGAACTAAACCCCCTAAATACCTAAGAGGAATGAAATCTAAGACGGATCTTGTTGTTATTATCTGAATTGTATGATAAATATTTGACTTGTTCTTAATTATGTGTTCTTAATTCTTGTTTTAATATTCTAGGATATTGATTTGAGTTAATGCTCTTATTCAGAGGAGGAATAAACCCTGTCTAAGAGTAAATTTGTCATAAGTAAGCGGAGTTGATTGCACGCCTAGAGATAGGGTGATAAGAATTTGCCGGATTAGGGTGAAACCTAATCAAAGGATCCATAGATCGAGTTAATGCAACACTAGGTGTTAATTAGAAAGAGATTTCAATTAATCAACCTAGGGTTAGACGTTATTAGTCTTGAGAAAGATAATACTATAACTTAGGAATTTCTATGGATCAAGTCAAATGAATAAATCGTCTAATTCAGAGTCAAATAACAAGTGAAGTCTAGGTGGACTTTTTCTTGGGTATTGTCTTAATCAATTGAATTTTCCCAAAAGTTTTTCCCTAATTTTTCTCTATGCATTCTTAGTTTAGTTAATTAATTTAGATAAACAAATCTATTAATTTTTATGCTAGATAATAAAAAGAAAGTAATTACTAGTACACTTGGTTCCTCTGGGTTCGACAATCCGGTCTTGCTAAAGCTATACTACTATTCGATAGGTAAACTTGCCTTCATCGTGATAATAGTTAGTTTCAAGAACGCTTAATTAAAAATTTTTAAAACCTGTCGCGAATATCACGTATCAGAACCCGTTTCACTATCAAATCGTTGTCGATTTTTTGAGCTTCACAAATCTGCTGAATAAATAACGGTCTTACTTTTAAATCAGCTATCATCGCACCATCATTTGACATAGCTATATGTGCATTCATTGCACATAAAGCAAACATTGATTTTCGGCTTAAAGCATCAGGAACCACATTAGCCTTTCCCGAGTGATAGTCAATCACAAATTCGTAGTCTTTTAGTAACTCTAACCATCGGCGTTGTCTCAAATTTAAATCTTTCTGAGTCATCAAGTACTTCAGACTTTTTTGATCGGAATAAAAATGACATTTTTCACCGAACAAATAGTGGCGCCATATCTTCAACGCAAACACAATAGCTACCAATTCTAGATCATGCGTTGGATAAATCTTTTCATGCGATTTTAACTATCTCGAAGCATAAGCTATAACTTTTCCTTCCTGCATTAAAACACAGCCCAAACCATTTAAAGATGCATCACTATAGATAACAAATTCTTTACCCGATTTTGGCTAAACTAACACCGGAGCTTCGGTCAAAATAGCTTTCAACTGATCAAAACATTTTTGGCACTTTTCTGACCACTCGAATTTGACATCTTTTTGCAGCAGCGTTGTCATCGGAGTTGAAATCATAAAGAAATCTTTCGTAAACCGTCTATAGTAACCAACAAGCCCCAGAAAACTTTTGACTTCAGAAACGTTTCTCGGAGGTTTCCAATCGAGTACAGATGAAATCTTGCTCAGATCAACTCGAATACATGATACTGAAACAACATGTCCCAGAAAGCTAACTTCGTGTAACCAGAACTCACATTTACTAAACTTCGTATACAACTATTTTTCTCGCAAAGTCTGTAACACAAGTCTCAAATGCTCGGCATGTTTGGTTTTGTTACGAAAGTAGATCAGTATATCATCAATGAACACAACTACAAACCGATCTAAATACTGCTTGAATATCCAATTGATCAAATCCATAAAAACAGAAGGTGCATTAGTAAGTCCGAACGGCATAACTAGAAACTCATAATGTCCGTACCTCGCTCAAAAAGTAGTTTTTGGCACATCGGAGTCTCTGACTCGCAACTGATAATAACTCGATCTCAAGTCTATGTTCGAAAACACTGAAGCCCCTATTAACTGATTGAATAAGTCGTCGATCTATGGCAACGAGTATTTATTCTTTATAGTCACTTTATTTAACTGGCGATAATCAATACACATTCTCATAGTTTCATCTTTCTTTTTCACAAATAGAACTGGTGCACCCCATGGAGAGAAACTCGGTCGTGCAAAACCTCTATCTATTAACTCTTGTAACTGTGCTTTTAATTCTTTTAATTCAGTAGGTGCCATCGATACGGAGCTATCAAAATCGGAGTCGTCCCCGGTACTAACTCAATACCAAACTCTACCTCTCAGATAGGTGGCAAACCCATCAATTCTTCAAGAAACACATCCGGATACTCGTACACAACTGGTACAGATTCAATCTTCTTTTCAGTTACTTTACTATCAAGCACATAAGCAAGGTAAGCTTCTGTAATATCCCGAAAATTTTTGCAGTAAAATATTATCCGTGATATAGTAAAATAAGGAAATAAAGTGATAAAAAGAGAAATTTTGAGTTATGTCAATATTGGGAAGTATATTATGATATATTAATTCAAGAAACGACTAAATTGTAAAAGTGAGAAAAGTTTTGTTGCACAAGAGTAAATACTCAAAATTTAAGGGGTTAAAGTGTAAATATGAAAAATTTGAAGGACCAATAGTGTAAATATTTTAAGGGTGGAATGATTTAGAAACTAAGGAAAATGGATGAATTATGACCAAATTTAATAGATGAATAACTATGAGGGACTAAACTACAATTTTACCAAATTTTCAATTGGAATGGAGAGAGATCTAGAAAGTAATAATGATGCTAGAGATATTTTGATATTTTATAATTATTTAATTAGATAAATATTATTTTATTAATATTTTAATAATATATTTTATTATTATTTTATTAGTATATAAAGAAAGAAAGATGAGAAATTCTCATCCATATTTCCCATGCACTAACGTGAAAGAAAGAGAGAAAGAAAAAAAAATTTACTTTCTTTACAATTTGGTCCTTTTACCAAAAATTCACCATTTTCACCCAAAAATCAAAAGAATTTCCATAGCTATCACGAGAGAAAAATGTTAAGGAGACCATGGGGAGTTATAATATCAAGTTGGATTCAAGAAATAGAAGCTGGAGGAAAGAGAAAATCAAGTTAAAGATTAGTATCAATAGAACAAGGTAAGTATATCAAGATTTCAATATGTTTTTAAGTTTGTTATTATTGACAAAGCATGGAAATAATGTTATAGTAGAGTTTTCTTACATAAGGTCCTATATTCTTGATATGTTAGTGAAGAGAAAATAAGAGAAAGTGATGAGAAATGGTGTAGAAAAAGAAAATAAGGGTGTTATAACATGGTAATTAATATCTTGTACTAAAATAGTTTTGGACAGCAGCAGTAGTCTAAATTTGAAAAATCATCAAAAATTTTAGAAATCTAATTATAGGAGGAATAAAATATGAAATTAAATATTATTAAGTCTACTTTCTTATAGAAGAAATTATGTAAGCAATGGAATTGTAAATCATGAGATATAACAAATTTTGTGAGACAAGGTCAGAATGATTTTGGGTTCCCCTGTTCTGACTTTGGAAAATCATAAAAAAATTGGAGAAAAATAATTATAAGCTTAAATTTATATGTTTAGAATAATAAATGAGTTATTTTCAATAGAAACAAACAGAAACATCATTTGAATTCTGTACGATGAGATAATTAATTTTTAGTGAAGAAGGGTCAGAACTGTCAGACAGCAGAACAGGGGTAACTTTAAAGAATAAAATGTATTTATTGGCTAAACCAAAAATTCTAAAAATTTTATGGTAAGAATATATATGAGTCTAGTCTTAGGTAAAATTAGTGGATCTTAATTTGGAGTTCTATAGCTCCAAATATGAATAATATAGTGACAATGACACAGATGGACAGCTTGAATATTCATAAAAGTAAATAATAAAAAATATATAGATAATGTTACTTACAAGTGTGTTATATACATTAAGGATGTGGAATGGAGTGGAGGGGGAGGAAAACATATATGAATATTCATTTAGCATGGCTAATTTGCATATTTTAGGCTCAGGGACTAAATTGAATAAAAGTAAAATTTTATGGGAAATTTTGTAAAAATGTCAGAAATGACCAAATTGCATGAAATGGATTAATTTTATTATTTAAATTACAAAATTGAATGAAATTATTAATTTAGTTCAAGATAGGGGGAAAACATGTTTTAGGGATTAAATTGAAAAGTGTTGAAATTATGGAAAATTCTGATATTTTATAGAATTCATGGATTGTTATCAATATGTATGACAATAGTAGCTGGAAATAAGGATTAAATTGCAAGAATTTTATTTTCCTGACCCTAAGGATGAAATCGTCATTAATTAAAAGATTAGGGGCAAAATGGTAATTTTTCCTAGAGCATTAATTAAATGCATTAGAATATGAAATGAATGAAAATGATGATAAAATTTATTTATAAAGATCCGGACGACTCAAATATGAGACTTGATCGTGGAAAAGAAAAGATATCGGATTAATGAAATTATAAACACAAACAAGTAATGAGGTAAGTTTGTGTAACCTGAATTGTATTTTAAATACTTGAAAAATGTAGTTATGTGATAAAAATATGATTTGAATGTTCAATTCATGATAAATGATGAAATATTGCTAATACTCAATATAAATTGAAAATAAATCCCGGTTGAATGAAAGGAAAATTCAATGGATCTTTGAAAAGGAATTGACGGTAAAAAGGATCTAGCCCGGACGGGTGATCCTATTCTGATATAGCCCTCCCATAGAATACGTGTAAAATAGATTTAGATCGGACGAGTAATCCGAATTAGGGTCTGAATTTAGCCTGGACTGGTAATTCAGACCAAGCTCATTAGAGTAATTGTTGTTGCAGGGGATTTAGCCTGGACTGGTAATCCCAACAATACTCTATGAGTTTATATTACAGGGGATTTAGCCTAGACTGGTACTCCCACTGTAAGGATGAGGTTCGCGGGAGTGTGCTCTCTGATATGAAATGTGTAAGACCATGGTTGAAAGATACCATGGCAACCTGATATGAAATGAATAAGACCATGGTTGAAAGATACCATGGCAACGTGATATGAAATGAATAAGACCATGGTTGAAAGATACCATGGCAACGTGACATGAAAAGAATAAGACTATGGTTGAAAGATACTATGGCAACATGACAGAAAATGAGTAAGACCATAGCTGAAAGACACTATGGCATCATGTCAAAGATAAATAAGACCGTGGATGGGAGACGCTTGACATCTATTGAACAATTGATATTCAGGTAATACGTATCAGATGACGAATGGTTATATGAAATGGTTGTGTGAAATGTTTACAAGAACTGGTCATATGGAAATATATGTACAAAATAGTTGCATTAAAATAATTATGAAGATAGATAAACGAAATAAGTTTAAGTACATGGAATATAATCTATGTTAAGTTTGATATAAATTATTACTGGAATAAATACACATAAAATATATAGAAATGATGGAGCATGAAATATTGATATATTGAAATGAATGATATATGCTTATGAAGAAACGGTAAGAGCATGATATGTTTCATGACATGTATATATATGATTATCTTTGATATGTTGATACAAGGAAATTATGTAAGTTGAGACTATTATTAAACTCAAGTGCGATATGTCGAGAAAATAAGTATATCAATGTTGAATTTAGATGAAATATGTGCAAGTATACTAACAATGATGTTGTTTGACGCTTAGACAAGTGCCAAGCTATTGATTGAATGGTAACATGTTTAATTATAATGAGCATTGAAATAGTAAGCACTTAGATGAAAATAAAATTTAAAATTTTGCGAAATTTTTGTTCTATTATCCTGATTTAATTTCGGTTGGTTTCTAATGTATTTTTAGGGCTTCGACGGCCCAATAGAGAGATGTTATGATTATTTTCAAAATATGAATAATAAATGACTCAGAATTATCTGAAAATGTTCAGTAAACTCCGGTAATGCCTCGTACCCTATTCCGGCAATGGATACAGGTAGGGGGTGTTACAGCTTCACAACCTTTTCTCACATATTTTCAAGCTAACATCGAAGATAGTACCGCTGGTGAACCATTCAGATCATTAGATTCAATCTGAATAATCTCGTTGTTCTGACATCTCAAATCAATGGTCTTTCTTTTGCAATTAACAACAGCATCGTGCAAAGTTAGCCAATCCATACCCCAAAATTATATCAAACTCATCGAAAGATAACAACATCAAATCGGCCGGAAACCATGAATCCCGAATCATCAACACGCAATTCTTACACACTTTGTCAACCAGAACACACCGACCCAGGGGGTTTGATACTCGAATCACAAACTCAGTAGACTCAACAGGCAAAGTCTTACTGGATACTAATGTTTTACACATATATGAATGAGTTGAACCAGGATCAATCAATGCAATAACACTAATATCATAAAGAGTGAAAGTACCGATAATAACATCTAGAGAAGAAGCCTCCTCGCGAGCTTGTATAGCATATGCTCTGGTAGGTGCACGAGCCTCATATGTGGCCGAATATATAAAAGTTAAATAAAATATCACATGTAACTTATAGTTCAAATTCAAAAAAACATCACATATGGACGAATATGCATATTTAAGATAACTTCACATATATCCGAGTATACAATTTCAATATAAGTTCACATGTAATCGAATACTAAAATTCAATATAACCTCACATGTAGCCGAATATACAAGTTCAATATAAGCTTACATGTACTTACCTATGTGGCCCAACATATACAAGGTAATTTATCTGAATTTCACTTGCTCAATATCCATAATAATTTGAACTCTTATAATCACAGACTTGTAAACAAATCACCTGTATAAAACCTGCTAGGCATAAGCCTGAATCACACACCGACACAAGGCTTGCTAGACCCAAGGTCTGATATTTATTCACCGGCAATAAGCCTGCTAGGCATAAAGCCCGATTAATGTCACCAGCACAAGGCTTGCTAGGTTCAAAGCCCGAATATCCCAATTATAGAATCATTCCACAACATTTCATATATCGAATAGTCCAATATTCCATGTAACACATACACACTTTCAATAGTTTTGAATCAGTTGAATAAAATTCAACCACATTAAATCTTTGATATATCACATTTGGCTAATACTAACAAATTATAAATTTTAAATCATCTTAATAGAAACAGTTTATATTCAAAATAAACCATGTTTAATTGCTTAAAGACTTACCTCGGATATCGACGGACGTTACAAATCGGCTATTCGACTATTTTTGTTTTTCCCCGATCTAAGTCTGATTTCCTTTGTTCTTGATCTACATAATTTCAAATTAACCTCATTTAAACACAATTTCACTCAATTAAATCCAACAACACATAAATGGGAAAATTACCATTTTACCACTGATATTTCATACTTTTACAAATTAGTCCTAATTGCACAAAACACAAAATACACCAAATCTCACAATAATGTAGTTGGGACAAATTTTCCATATAACCATACTAATCCATATATTTCTTCTATTTCACATTTTAATCTCTCAATTTATTATTTTTCAATTTAGTCCTAATAACTCAAAATCATCAAAAACTCTAATACAAAACATATTAATCTAAAACATATTTTTGATATTTCATCATCAAACATCACAAAACACAAATATTCATAAATAGCATAACACAAAATATCCACTGAAATCAAAAATTCGAGCATGGGTCGGGTAGTATTCGAAGCAACGATCTCAAAACGTAAAAATTATCAAAAACCGAAACAAAACATACCTTAATCTAGCCAAACTCTTGCCGAAACCTATCTTGGTGTTTTTATTTTCTTTCCTTGATATATTCGGCCAAACTAAGCATAAAATGACATTATTTTATGTTTTATTTTAACATATTATAACATTTAACCTAATTACCTAATTAACCTTTGTTAAAATGTTATAATATTATTTATTCCATGACCATTGCCGTCCATTAGCTTAGTAGTGGTCCAATTACAACATAAAAACTTCATATTAAAAAGACATTAATAATTCGGTCGTCACACATTAAACCATTAAGTTTTCATTTTACACGATTAAGCCCTTTTTTTTAATTAAGCACACAAACAATCAAATTTTCATACGAAACTTTCACACATGCTAATTCACATATAATAAACACGAAAAATAATATTTAAAAAATTTTATGACTCAAATTCGTGGTCTCGAAACTACCGTTCCGATTAGGGTCTAAATCAAACTGTTACAATTCACTCGCTTTTGAGCAGCAGTCTTTGAGCAGTTCGACAGCATCGATGCCACTCTTGACAGATTTGCCACCACCTCCACATCTCTCCTTCAGCACCATCGACCCACGAGGCATCTGATGATGAAGACCTTTGAGTTCTTTTATTTTACTATTATTTTTATTTTTATTCTTATTTAAATTTTATTTTGTCTCTTATCTATTTTTGAAGACTTATGTTTTCTATTTTGAACCATGTTTATCTTTATCATGTGATCCCTTAATTCTCTTCCACAGTGGTGTTAATTTTCTTATTAGTAACTCAGAATCATGCCTTTTATTTGGCTTTCTCCACAATTCTTGCTTTCGCTCTTCCAAGGATTTCATCCGAAAATTCAGGGCAGTTTCCCTTCTCTTCCTTTCTTTTGATATTATAATTCTATTGTTATTATATATCTTTGTACATTGAGGACAATGTATATCTTAAGTGTGGGGAGGTTATTTATGTGCTTATCAGAAAATCCCTGAATTTTTATCTTATTCTCAAATAATTTTCTCATATCATTATTAGAGTAAATTCTGATTAATTTATGATTTTTATTGATATGTTTTGAATTAGATCATAGGTAACTATACATTGATTGTTTAAACTCTAAAGACATTAGAGTTTTGAGAACTAAATTGCTAGGTTATTTCCCTGAATTGAGGTATTATCTTGAAGTTTCAAATTTACAAGATTGACATCAAATACCCATAATTTTTGTGAGATTTTGAGCCTTTTAGAGCATATATCTTTCTTGCTCACTGATTTTATTAGTTATGCATGTGTCAACATTAATTTGTTATTCTAGAACTTGCTTCGATTATGCATGTCGAGACCACACCTTTGATTTGATATACTAAAATGATAAAGGCACTTAGGTTTTAACCTATTTACCTTATAAAAAGTCTACCCATATAATTGACCCTTAGTGAAACCCTTCGGGCCTTAACTATTATTTCTTGATTTTCCCCTTAATATTAACCCACAACTTAACCCTTTTAGATTCATTAAGAATTTCTCCATTTTTATTGACTCCCTTTTTATCGAAATTTAATTTGATTAGTTACCTAATTATTTTCGTTCATTCCAGTTGCTGAATTATTTCTTATTATGTATTTTCCATTATTGTACTTGTTCTTATTCTTAATAAAAAAAACGTATATTCATTCAAATTACATATTGTTCTAAAAAAGCTTGGATAAGTTATCATATTGAGAGAAAAGCTCCCTTCATGAGTTTTGGTTAGTGTTAATTCTGGCACTTATTTGTAATTCAGTGATTAGCTTTGTTTTTCTAAGTTTGGTAATCTATTAAATTAATCTCGATTCTAACCCTCTTTTGCAGCCTTTATCCACACCTTTAACCCAAGTCCCATTACAACCTTATTAAAGACCTTTTGATTTGTATATCATTTCATTATAGTGGTGGAGATTTGATTTTCATGCAAGCCTATGGTAATAACTTTCCATGTTTGACTATTGAGTGTTTAATTATTGAACCCTAAACACCTTGAGTGATTTGAGTGAGGATGTCAACCTTGTCAATTTGGAATTAAAGGTTTTTACTTAGATAAAGGGGGATACCTATGATTTTATGATTGAATGCTCAATTTGGATTGTTTGAAACTTTAATGTTCTTATAGTTAAGCTCTTAACGTATGATTACTTATGGATTATTTCGAACATTATTAGTGAGAATTATAAGTTGAAAAGAACTTATTTTAATTGTGAGTTGAGTGTTTTGCTTGAGGACAAGCAAATGCTTAAGTGTGGGGATATTTGATAAACCGTAATATATACATATTTTTACCCCATGCTTGACATATTTATGGATGATTTTTCCTTGGTTTTATTGAATTCGATGCTCCTAATCCCTTAATTTCATGTTTTATACTCAGGAGAGCTTAGGATAGCGAAAAGAGCAAAAATGGGCCAAAAATGGACAAATTGGGCCTAAATCAGTGTTTCACACGGCCTAGGCACTTCCACACGAGTGATCCATACGCCCGTGTGTCATGACCATGTTGACATTAATCCAAGTTAGAATTGCGCACGGCCTGAGCTCCTTCACACGGGCATGGCATACGGCCGTGTCCCTATCGAGCCCAAGTCTAGTTCTACTCGAAAAAGGGCACTTTTGAGGGTTTTAAAGCATTCTAAAGCCTATATAAACACCCTAGAAGAGGATTAAAAGAAACACGCAAAGTAGAAGGCAGAAAATCTCAAGGACAGCCATCGGAATCAGCTCGGGAGGAGGATCTACATCAAGACTGAAGATTTCGATGCAATTTCCTAGAAGTTATTTGGGTTTCTTTATGTTTTGTTGTTTTCCAAATTTTGAGATGTTTTCCATTACTATTATGAACTAAACTCCCTAAATACCTAAGGGAGCTAAAACTTAAGATGGATCTTATTATTATTTGAGTTATATGATAAATACTTGTTCTTATTCTTAATTGTGAATTTAACCCTTGTTTTAATATTCCAGGATATTAATTCAGGTTTTTGATGTGCTTATTCGGTGGAACAGAAGTCCTTGTTTAAGAGTAGATCATTCATAATTAAGCAGAGTTGCATGCAATTCTAGAGATAGGACGACATAAATATGTCAGATTAGAGTCAAATCTAATAAGAGAATCCATGGATTGAGTTAATGCGACAATAGAGGTTTTAATTAGAAAGAGATTTCAATTAATCAACCTAGAGTCAGTTTTTTTTAGTCTTGAGAGAGATATTAACATAAATCAGGGATTTCTATGGATTAAGTCAAGTGAAAAAAGGTAATAAGTGAAGTCTAGGTGGATTCTTCCTTGGGTATTATCTTCTCTATCAGTTTTCCAAGAAGTATTTTTCAATTTTAATCTCTGTCGTAATCTTAGTTAATTAGATAATTAGTTTTAGATAAAAAATTCTCTTAATTTTTTAGCCTAGATAATAAAAAGATAGTAATTACTAGTACTTTTAGTCCTCATGGATACGATATTTTCGGTCTTACCATAACTAGACTACTGTTCGATAGGTACGCTTGCCTTAAGTCAAATTTTTAGTTAGTTTTACGGCCATCAAAGACAGATGCATCCAATGTCCATAGAGATGGTTGTGGATTTCAAGATTATACATCCACAATGGAGTGGGGCGGATGATGGAAGAACGTGTACCAACTGTGTAGCGGTGGTGGATTTAGTAACATCCACCCGTCCTGCTTCATTACCATCTCTATTTATCATTAACTGTCACCTATGTTTATTATGGTCAGACATGGTTTGATTTGGGTTTATTAGTATGGAGGAAAAGATAGAGCATGCTGGGGAAGATGAAGTACATTGTGGTAGGGAAGAAAAAGTAGGGAATGATGGGAAAGAAGTACACAACTTGGATTTAAAGATGTTGACTTAGTGTAGATCCATTCATTTTATTTATATTTTTTATCACATGTGGAATTTTGAAAAATTAGGTGGAAAAAACATAAATTCATGTCAACTTTGTGTTAGTGTTTTAACGGATTTTAATGATGGGTGACTAAAATATTTGATTTTGCATAATTTAGTGATCAAAATAAAACAAGTTAAAAGTTCAATAACTAAAATAGAATGTGATCACTACGTTTGTGATTATTTCTATACTTTACCATAAATATTATTTTTAATTAGATATATATTATTTTTTAATTAGTAGGGATCATTGATACGATATGAAAAATTCATAAAATAATTTCACACGCTTTGCTAGTAAAAGTTTTGCTTTCCAAATGTCCCATTAGCACATTTATTTTCCCCAATAATGTTTTAAAAGTGTGCAAAAATAGGTTGTGCCAAAAGGATTGGAGAGATGGAAATTGCAAGGTTAATTTTGGTAATAAATAGATGCTCAACCGGCTAAGGTTTTATTTTACAGATTAGATATTCTTCTATTAATATGTATTAGCCTTTCTTTATTAAGCCCTAAATTGACGTCGCGTGTCCAAAGCTCTTGAATCAAGTGACTTTAGACCAAACCAATCCAATTAGCTCTCAAAATCATCAAATAAACGGAAGTTTAGTTGTCCAAAAATTATACTCCACATTCTCAATTAGGGTTATAAACTAGTCAGAGTCAAGCTTGAGCTTGACTCTAAATTCAAAGTTCGATACTAAGTTTGAGCTCGATTAAATATTATTTTCTAAGCTTGATATTTAATTAACTCAAGTTCAATTAAGCTCGTTTATCATTTTTTGTATTTAAACTATAATTTTAGCTCAATTAAGCTTGTTTTTAATTAAGTTTTTTCAATATAATAAGGGTGAAAATATAATTTTATAATATAAAAATATTAAATACAAAGTTAAATTAGGTTCACAGGTGTAGGTATAATAGTTGCCCCACAATATAATGAGTGTAGGTATAAAGTGATCTTTTTTAAGATGTTGGCCATTTGCGATCCACGCTTCACTTTAGTGGGATTTGTCCTGATTGTTGCAAGGTGATTTGTGTTATTATTTGGCATTTGCCTTTGTAAGGTTTGTTTTCCTCAAGAACATAGGTATTTGGACTTAAAATTTTGGTATATTTTTTTTGTATTCTGAATTTTGAAAAATCTTGAATTGATGAAATAAATGTTGATTTAACAAGAGTGTGATTTCAAGTAGGATGTGCATTATAATTGGTAGTGTTTGGGCAGTAGGTCATGTGTTACCTCCCTATTGGACCCAAAGGGCAATTTTTCAAAGTTGTTCTATCATGTGCTTAAGGCGTTATTGCATGATCATGAAACTACTGGAGCACGTTTTTCGCACATTGGTTCTTTGTAAAAGGGTTGCTTATTTTGGATGTTCAAAATTGCACTATTTTTGTTCGTTTCATTTGCAAAGGCTTTTCATTTACAAAGGTGCTTGAAGCGTATTGTATGGCTCCTAGGCAACTTACAAGGCTATCTTGGTAGAACCTAGTGGCTTTCTTCTTATATTGCCATGTTCGCAAAGAGCTTTCTCTTTTAGTTATTTTTTAAAATCTGTTCAACTTGACTTTTGTAGACAAAAAAAAAAGATTGATGTATATAGGGTATGTTGTAATTCACGAAAATACAAAGTAAGAGAGGGTTGATTAACAAGCACATGCTCAATAAATTTATGAGCAATATTTGTCTCAATAAGGAGAAGTACATACTCATCTCCCATTGATTTGCGAGTTTCCTTTCCCTTAAGGTGGAATCTTTTAAGGAACATGATTTTTAATGTAATGCCTCCATGGAATAAGGATTTCACAGAAGGTAGTTCGAACAAGTGCATCAAGGCTTCCCTTTGGAGGTAGAGAGGCTAATGCATCAAGGCTTCCCTTTGGAGGTAGAGAGGCTAATCACGTTGAGGAATGTTTAGCTCCCCTTTTTGGAGGGTAAAAGTCTTAACGGCTATAAGGAAGAGGATTTGGAGACAGGGCTTACTAATGAAAAGCATGTGGCCCAATTATCTTGATAGCAATGATTTTCTCAAAAAAAAATTCTATCAAACTAGGAATGAGATGTTGGAATCTAGTGCCCTTGGTGTAGTATTTTTGCCTATATGTACTTGTATTTTTCAAACAAACTAGCTTAATAAAATATTCATCAATTTTATTTATATCTTTTGTATATTATCTTCAATGGTTTTTGTACGCAAAACAAATGAAAAGCAAATATTGATTCATTGATTATCTAACGTTTAACTAATAGTAAGTAATATTACGTGGTCGGATTGTAATACGAAAAGATGATTTATTAGTAGATGATCTAAACACGTCCTTAGCCTAATCGAGATTGAGCAAATAGACTGAAAGACTAATATATTGTCTATCAAGTCCAACTAAAGAGGTACACTGTCTTGGGTATTGGAGCAAATGACTACTAGAAGATAGAGACATAGATGTGACTTACTAGATTGACAATACATTGGAGAGGTGCTAAGTAGAATAGATCTTAAATCCATTTATGGATTTATTCACTTGTGATGTTCATAACGTGACATACCTTAATCCTGAGAGGATGATGGACTATTTATGTGTGACTTGTATACTTTTGTATAAATGAAAGCGTAAGTTCAAATAGATAATTAACCGAAAGTTGTGCGTTGGGTATACAACTTTTGCAATATGTAACATCATACCACAATAGTGAAATTCATATCCCAATAAGGGTAAATGATATCTTCTCATCAGTATTACATGATAAATGAAAAGTAAACATGGCCATGAGTCATTTGTTTTTGTGATAAATGATTTAATTACTAATTGATAGTAATTGACTTTTTTTTTAAGAAAGATGTAATGATTACCGTGAGATAAAATAAGATCATATTGGGATAACGTGTAACACCCCTTGCCCGCATCCGACGCCTGGATGGGGTTCGAGGTGCTACCTGACTTTTACTAACACTTCCGTACTAAACAGGGTCATGAAATCTCAAATAATTAAAAACTTTTCTTTTCACATGCAATCTGTCCTTTATGCGAGCTTACGAGGCCCAATACATACATTCGGGGTGGTTCGGGACCCAACCGAGAACTCATGAAAAACTTAGGAAATCTCTTGTATCAAGGCTCCACACGCCCGTGTAGGTATAGAACACACGCCCGGGTGCTAAGGACACGTCCGTGTCCCGAACCCATGTCCAAAACCTGGACAAATACAAGGCTATTTTCCAAGCCATTTTGTCACACTCACAACACATGCACGCATACTTATACAATAGCATACAACATGGCAAAATTAGGCACTTAAACCTTCCTAACATGACATGACCATGGTAATTTCACATGCAACCATTACAATAAGTTTTTCTTTCATCTTTACCATATTAATGTTATAGCTATCAACATGTCATCAAACCTCATGTCCATCACAAAGCATGCATAATCATATCCTCAAACCATTCATGAAGCATTATTAACTATTTACCAATCACTTAATCCTGCATTAGTTATTAGCTCATCAATGAATCTCAATTCAATCTCTAGGCATACATGTTGTAAGCCACATCACAAGAGATAATAACATACATGCATAAGAATAATCATATGAGACCATAATGATATTAGCCGACATAGGCCAATTTACATGACTAATACTACCTTAATAACAAGCCAATGCCTTTGGCTAAATCATAATATTACATACTCACATTAAAACCCTATACACGCCATAGACTAGAATCACTTGAGTTTACTTACGCCGATAGCGTTAACTCGACAGTGTGATAATATCTCTGACGGCCTCCAACCCGAGCTAACCTGGAAACTCTAGAAAACATGGGAAAGAATAGGGGGTAAGCTTTCACTTAGTAAGTTCATATGAAAACAATAAGCAACTCATTAACTTGTTTTATCAATGTTTACAACATATTCTCAAGTTCACTACAAGCTGTCTTTCTGAGTAACGGTCACTAAATTATTTATATCTGGAGCTACGAAACTCCAAATTAAGTTCAGTTAATTTTCCCTGAAACTAGACTTATTTTTCTTTCTTCCATAAAATTTCCAGAATTTTTGTTAAGCCAAATAGTACAGTTTATTCCTCAAAGTTACCCCTGATTCACTGTCTAACAGTTCCGACCCTTCTGTACTAAAGTTTGATTATCTCATAGTACAAGACTCGAATAATGTTCTCGTCTATTTCTCTTGAAACTAGACTCATATGTATAATTACTAATTTTTTTCTAGAATTTTTGGTTAGGCCAATTAGTACAGTTTATTAGTTAAAGTCTCCCCTGTTTCAGGGTATGACCACTCTAACCCCTGTGCACTACAAACCGAATTTCTCCCTGTAAAAAATTCCAACGACCATACCGTTTATTTCCTATAAAAATAGACTCAATAAGGAATCCATGAATATAAGTTATGACTCTTAATAATTTTTGTACAATTTTTGGTGAATTTCTAAAGTCAGAACAAGGGATCTCGAATTCATTCAGACCCTGTTTCACAAGAATTCAAATATCACAAAATATGGAATTCTTTTTCTTCCCCTGTTTCTTTCATGTGAAAATAGACTCATTAAGCTTTAATCCCATGTTTTATTCTGCCTCTAGCTCATTTTCCACTATTTTTAGTGTATTTTCAAAGTTACACTACTGCAGTAACTCAAATCTGTCAAGGCTAAATTACTCATTCATGATCATTGTTCACAAAATTAATACAACATCGTTTGTATAATCATCACCGAGACATTCGTATCACATTTTCATTTACCATCTTACCATATTGTTGTTATGTCGAGTTTTCAACCTGAGGGTTAAGTACATACCTGTTCAAAGTATCCATTTCACAACATTTACCAATACGTCCCTTTCATATCGAGTATTCCTCTATTTGAGTAGAATTTTACCCGTTGAACACATCGGAATATAATTCGGATATATGAAAAGTTTGCACATAAGTGCCACATATGTAGCCAAGCTACCATGTAACCCGCCCATAAGTGAACTCGGACTCAACTCAACGAGCTCAGATGCCTAGTTACATCTCACGAACTCGGACTCAACTCAACGAGTTCGAACATTCGCATCCATAAGTGAACTCGGACTCAACTCAACGAGTTCGGATGCTCAACCATCCTAGTGACATGTCACTTGTATCCTAATCTATTCCTAAGGTTCAAATGGGATTTTCCTCGAACACATATCCTTGCCATCTTCCGTAAAATACCGAAACCAATACTCGGTAGCACTTTATATTTAACAGATAATACACATAACTTGCATTTTATTCGAAAATAACCACAAAGCATATATTTCATGATAAAAATTAGCATATCATATATTTAACATCAATAACTTAAAAATAACAATTATGCTACATTATTTACACATGAACTTACCTCGATACCACAAAGGTGAAAAAAAAAGACGTAATTATCCCTTAATCGATTTCTTTCCGTTCTAGGTCCAAATCTCGATTTTCATCATCTAAAATATCACATTCAACTTATTAAAACAATGTACTGATCAAATTAGTCCATTGACACACTTGGGCAATTTTTTACAATTTTGCCCCTATATTTTGCCAAAATTACCAAATTACCCCTAGGCTCGTAAAATAATTTTTATCACATTTCTTTACTCCTTGATTCTAGATGAACCATTTTCATAACTATAGCAACTCATAATTTCAACTATTTCACACATTTACAACTCATTTTACAACTTAGCAATCTAGCCATTTTTAAGGTGTTTTCATGCAATTTCTTTCACAAAAGTTGTTTATTAGACAACTAGGACTCATAATCTTCCATAAAAACACAGCAAACAACACATTTACTCTCATGGCAAAACCCTAGACTCTTCATCATTTTGCAAAATAGTCCCCTCTTATGAAAGCTCATGCTTTAGGGGTTCCAAAAATGTAAAAATCATCAAGCAAAGACATTAAAATCACTTACAAGCAAGGGAAATATGTTGCTGAAATTTTCCAGCTTCAAAGCCCTTTCTTTGCTGCATATTTCGGTGAAGGAGAAGAGAAAAATGATAGCTTTTTCTTTTTGATTTGTTAATAATAAAACTAGTCAAAATTGGTGACCAAATTTCACCTAATTTTGACTTTTCAACAATTTTGTCTCTCATGGCCGGCCATCACACTTTAAATGGCCTTATTTCACTTTAAATACCCCCAATTTAAGATACAAGGCAATTTAACACCTTTAGGTATTAAAACACAACTTTTACCTTTTACGCGATTTAGTCCTTTTTCGAAATTGGACTAGAAATTGCTAAAATTAACTTACCAAAATTTACATGCACTTATAAAATTATATTATAACACATAAAATAATACTAAAATAATTTTCTCTAGCTTCGAAATAGTGGTCCCGAAACCACTATTTCGACTAGGCCCAAAATCGGGCTGTTACAGAACGAATTTATCCCAAAGAGATTAATGATATCCTATGAGGGTAACATACTTATGTCAATGTCATTTGACGAGTGCTTATTAAGTAGCTTTTGTAATGATATATAATAAAGAAGAGCTATGTCCCGGTATTTTAGTGGAATGACTTCGTGACTAAATGATGTTGTAGTTGATAGGTGAAAAGCTGAAACTTAATTATAAATTATTTAAGTCCTAATTATATATATCTAATTGGTCCCTTCGCTAACTCGAGATAACAAAAAACAAATTGCATGTAAGAACCAATAATATAAAATAAATGAAAACGATGAAGTAAGAGAAATAGATTGCATGTATTACTATTTGCAATGGATGTGTTTTCTCAATAAGTAAAAAGATAACTTAAGAATTAATTTAAGGTTATTCAAAATGTTATTTAATTAATTATAATTACATAATTAAATTTCGAATATGGAATTAAATTAATTACAATATTATGAATTTGTTGAATAAAGAAATTAAATATATTTTTCTCATAGATCCTATTACAATAAAATTGCTATGACTTTAACGGAATTAGAATTTGAATTATTTAATTTAAGAATTAATTTAGTTAAATAAGTAATATTTTAGATAATAAAAAATAAATATTGAGTTGGATAAATTATAAGTGTTAAATTAAAAGTTTAGAAAATACATATAATTATACTAGAACTACAAAAAGTCCAACTAGGCCTTATTGGATACAAAAGGGACCACAGCCTAGTAAATCTATAGGATGCCACAACCCCTCCCTCTACTCTACTTAGAGTAGAATTGTATTTTTATTAAAATATTATTATTTAATCAAGTTTTATTTAAGTAGAACTTTTGTTCTTTTTCTATAAATAGGAATCACTGGTTAAGCTACTTAGACAACTTTTCATAGGTTGTTATTCTACTAGAAAATAGTGAAAATTTATTTTTAAGAATAAATTCTATTTTATAGAAAAAAAACAATTACAGTTTGCAGAGAAAATTTACTTTTCTACTGAAAGTAAATAAAAGTTTTCTTTCATGACTTGGTTCAAAAGTAAATAAAAATTTTCATTCTATGAGTGTTGCTTGAACCCACACTTGAGCTAATTTTTAATTCGAGAATAGTGAATAAGGCTGTTCGGTTGAAAACTAAGATCGACTTTAGTTTACTTGTACAAATCACATGTATATTTTAATTAAAGTTTATTACTATAAATAACATTAAAATAACTATTTTTCCAAACTTCTGTATACTTAAAATAGTTATTTTCTTAATGGATTTTTCTAAACGAAAACTCGTTAACTTTTTGGATCTATATGTTGGCTGGTTTGAGCGTGAAGGCTCCTATCACAAGGCTCATGTTGCCGCGAGCTTGCCTTGAAGTGTTAGATAGCAAAATCTCAAAAAATTAAAAATAAAATAATAATAATAATACACTATATAATATATTTTATGTGAGTATTTCCTTCTAATGTAATATAGCATAACATTAAAAAAATAAAACCTAAGTGGAGTCCCAACCCGTTGGTTAAATTTTTTACGACATTCCTACTTTAGATACATGAAACTAAAACTAATTCTACCATAAAGTGTTGTCGCACCTCTTCACTTGGATCAATCAATGCTACCGACCAAAGCCATAGTTTTAGACATTTTTTCTCCACAAATTTCTATTGGATCTATAGTTATGAAGTCATCAAATTTGGTTTTCATTTACCTTAAAAAAATATCCAATTTTGATTTATGTTTTCTTTTTCAAGTTCTTTGATTCAATGTATTTTACTATTTTAATATATATAAAAGATAGAGTTAATTTTAATACTTGCTGACAACAAAATTTAAAAATGAGAAAAAAACAGGTGAGAAAAGAAGATAGTTCACCTTTAAAAAGTGAAGAGTCGTTGTTAAATGATGACGATAGATGGATAACTCATGAAAGATTTCATAGAAGCTTGGTTAAAGAGAAAGGAAACTGTTTTTTTTTTTTGTCCCCAAAAATATATATAAAAGGGATATTTAATAGAATGCATGTAATGATTTTTTATTAATAATGTTAGATAATTATAGGATCACATGGATGTGATAGAGACAAACATATATGTAACAATACTTTGGATGAACTTACAAGAAAAATTATCAATTATTTTTATCCAAAGATGATGACATAAATTATACTGCTAAATTAGATTCCAATTAAATTAAAGTATATTTTTCTAAGAATAAAGTTGAAATGTATTTTGGAAATTGGAATCTTAAACTCCCTTATTTAAGAAGCTTCTCTTTCCTTTTTTTTTTTTTAATACAAGAAGCTTCTCTTTACTCGAACAACTTTTAATTAATGTAGGTTATGGATGGTAAGGTTTGGTTCCCATCAATTAATTTTATATCCATAATTATATAAGATAAATTTAATTAACATTTACAAAAATAAATAGTGATAATATCAGAGTTTCGAAAAAGATCCTAACCCAAAGAGAGTATAGATGTTAAGATCTATAACAATATATAAAAGCTATTGGATAGCTTAATTCAATATTTAAGTTGGTTGATTTTTAGTCAAATCAGTTAGAGGTGTTAATAGTTCGGTTAAAATAAAATTAATCGACCGAATTAATCTAATTCAATTAATCGGTCAATGGTTGGATTTAGCTTGGTCGAAAGTCAGTTAATGGTTTTTTTGAAATTTTAGTTATCGGTTAATTTAATTAGAAATCGGGTAATTAATTGAATTAACTAATTAACCATAATATATATTATATATAATTGTTAACTTTTTGTTTGGTTGTTAATTTTTAAAATTTATGTAGTGTTTCTAATGTCTTATTTGTTGTTTTTACCTTCATTTAAAGTTTTTTGAACTATTTAAAAAAAATGAACATTAACGATGTATTTTTTATAGGTTTTATATTTATTTTAATCAAAAGACAAAAAAATATAAAAATTTCAGTTCGATTAATGTATTTAAAAAAACTTCGGTTTCATTAACGGCTAAAATCTTTTATATTTCGGGTAATTCAGTTATAATTCAGTTCGATTGCTACATTAGTAAAAAAAAACATAAATATTCAATTGGGACAAAAAAACTCAAGTATCAAATTGAATTTTGAAATCAAACTCAGGTACTTAGTTGGGACAAAAGAAATTTAGATACTAAAATCATTAAAATCAAATTCAGATAGCTAATAATATATTAACCTCTTATAAGTGATTTCACAATTCTCCTAAAAACAAATTATATCTTGGTTTAATCATGCATCCAGTCCTTATACATTTCATGCTTTTAAAATTCAGCTTCTCTACTCAATATTGAAATTCAGGATCTTTGCTCAATGAAAGTTTCACCATGTAGTTCACTTTTTAATTTGCCTCTGTAAATATGTGCTTAAAGGAAACTTCCCATTGACGTTAGCATCTACACCACATACATGTTGTCAAACTCCACAACTACTCGCTTAAAACCCAGCTCCTAAGCGAAGCATAACCCATCAAGAATCGCCCACCTTTCCGCATTACCCACAGTAGTACAACCAATGCTTCTACTGTAACCCAACAATCAAGTACCATTATGATCTCTTAGAACCCCACCTGCTGCTGCCCTTCGAGAGTTTAATTGGACTGCACCACCTGCGTTTATTTTGATCCAACCAGTCTGTGGTAAACTCCATTTAACTTGCCTTCAAAATTTAATCCCCGGCTAAGATCAGCTCTTGCCGCAACAATATTTCTTGGGAGCTGCAGTTCTCCCCTCTAAAAATGTATGCATTTCGTGTTCCTTAATTTCCAACACAACCGCAAACAAAGTTCCCCAGTCCATGTTGTCCCTCTTTATTAATGTTGTCCGTATTAATGCAAATTCTTTGCTAAAACTAAAATTATTTATACTACCAATGACATATTACTCACATTGGAGACGCTGTATTTTTAAAATTATTTTTGGGAATAATTTTTTTATTTCTAATTTTAACTTTGTTATTGGAAGTTTCCCAAATTTGATCCGTGAAGGACAATCATTAAAGTATAGTATTTCTAATTTCTCAAATTTCACGTGACTATAGTTTCTACATTTGAACCTATACTAATACTATTGATGTCCCCCAAAACAAAGAAAGAAACACGTTTTTATTAAGTTTGCCGAATTTACGCAAGAGTGTTGGACGGCATCCAGTTATACCTCAACTGTTTAACATTACATCATCGCATGTCCAATTAAATAATAATGTTTGAAATAGTAAAAATCACATGTTTTCATCTATAATAATTTCACAGTGTTGGAAACTTAGTTAACGAGTGAATCAATTTAATTAAACTCTTAAATAAATAATTTTACCAAATATGCTACTCAATTACCAGGATGAAAATTTTATGCAATAAATATATTTATAAAAAAAATTGATATAAAATTAAGGTTGAAGAGTGTAAAAATTTTATTGAGTATTTTAACTGTCAAAAATGTATCAAAAAAGTCATTTAACTGTTAATTGTTAGTTAACCGTTAAAGTTAACTACCCTTAATATTTGTCAGTTAAAGTCACCATGTGTCACAACTATGGTGTGACATGTGACAAAAAAAATGATAAAAAATAATAAAAATCATTAAAATTTAATAAATAATCTAAAAAATTATTAAAATTTAGAAAAAAAAATTATAAAATATATAGAAATATAGGAAAAATTATAAAATTATTTATTTTGAATAACTCTCTCCCATTATGGGAAACTTCAAGCTTGCAAATACGAGAAGCAAAAGAGATCTAGAGTGCCCAACATTGGTTTGATAATTATTTTTCTCTCTAGATTATTTCTTTTTACTTTTTCCAAATGCAAGTTTATTTTGAATTTCTTCTTGTGTGGTTTTCTCAAATCATTATGAACTAAACTCTATTTTCTTGGAATGATAATGGATCCAATTTCTTAAATAATTATTTATTTTTTTCAATTATTTCAATTTGTGTTAATTATTTATTTAGCCATGTGCTTATTTATTTTGCTTTCTTGATCACCAAGTTGCATTAATTTGATAATCTTGATGTCTTGTAAGAGAAAATTAAGATTTAGGTCTCAGCTGAATAGATTAGGATTAACTTTAGTAGTGTCGACGAACGAGTTAATTTGTAATTAGGATAGGAATATACTTGATACCCTAATCAACCCAATAGGTTTGATTGTAGTGACTTTGTCCAACTTGTCTAGAATAGGGATATAGTTAGTGGGGAAGGAGGATTAACTTAGCTAAATATTGGAAGGGTCAAGTTAATATCGTTGAATCTTGGGCCAGTAACTATATATAATGAAAATTGAACGGGAGATAATTGCTTAACTAAAATAGGTGAAGTTAGAGTTCCAAGATTTTAAAATTGATTGAGAAACTTATAAATTTTCATTATTTTAGTTTAATTGAATTTTCATAGTTAGCTTAATTAGAATTTATTTTATTGATCTGGATAAGATAAAAAAATGAATAGTTTGTACTTAGCAACTTAGAATTTGGTCATTATGGGAACGATACCTTCTTTTCACTTTATTACTTGATTCGATATGTACATTTATGTAATGAATTTTCACACATCAGCAATCCACATGTGCTTCTTAACAACTATTAGAAAACAAGAAAAATAAAGTTCATAAAATTTCTTTAAAGATTATCCACGTTAGCAATAAAATACATGTGGATTGTCATGTAAACTGCTATGTTATTGTCATTAAAATGTAACAATTAAGCTTGTTTCATATGATACCTTTGCCACCAAATTACATCCGCCATAGCCTGATGTCTTCAACTCTGCCTTTGCCAAAGCCAGTGTTCAATTAGAACTTAGGACCTCTAACAAGCTAATTACAATGATGAGACAGTCATCACTTGTCACCTACATACACTACTTCTTGAACACAATCACATCACCAACTTAATTAAGACATTTGAAGGGACCAACCAAACTATCGAGAATAATCATATGTCCCTTTAAGTCGATTCATATATAAACGCCTCTCACCTTTAGGGAAAGAATAGAACCAACACACGATTTTCTACATTCTCTTCCTCAGTTCACGCTTCTACTTATATCTCTAAACTCTCCTCCCTCAAAATAATTCAACTAAAAATTAAATATTAAAAGCTAAATATATTTTATTCAGTATTGTTGAAATAAATAGAGCTACCTAAACTTCTTTCTTCGTGTGGTTAAGAAACGACCAATTACTCAATTTACGTATATTATTATTATTTTTAAAATAATAATTTTCCCATGCTGAAAAGCTTGGAAGTGATGAATTACTATTTAAGTATGATCACATGCTAAAACATTAATTACTAAAATAAAATAATAATTAAGAATAAAGGAATACATTATTTATTTGAGCACGTTTCCCATGTTTGGCAGAGTGAATGGTTCAAAATAAACAAACAAGTAAAAGTCCAAAAGGTCTTCTTCGTGGTGGGCCATATATACTTTCCAAAAAGAAATAAAGGACTATTAATTTAATATCATTAATTTTAATATTATAACAAGTTAATCCAAATAAAAAATTAATTTATTTTTAACTTTATATTTAATATGTAAATTATTATAAAGAAAAAAATAAAAAATAAGGATATAAGAATAATTTACCCAAATTATAAATAAGTGAACATAATTATTTCTTTATTTTTTTTTAATATCATATTGCTATTAGGACAAAACATTTGATGAAATATTAATTTTTAAAATTTTGATGTAAATATCAAATTGTATATTTTTCTAAAGAAATATCCCTCATACGGTAATATATATAATATTTAAAAAAAAGTGCCTTTAAATAGTCATCACTCCTTCACCTTCTGAAAATCTCTCAAATTCCCACAAAGTTGCCTCTTCATCATCTTCTTCTTCTCTCTGCTACAATGGCTGTGAAACTTAACAGTAGTCCTTTCAAGGTGGAAGAAAAAAGCAACCCAATGCCTCAAGATACTGCAAACCTTAGCAACAAGATCAGCTCCTGCTCATCAGTTGTTGTTGGGCTTAGAATCCTCACCCAGACTTCACTGGTCAAATCTAATGCCGTGGTAGTTAAACCCGCATTCAAAATCAGCCTTCCCGGCTCTCTAAACCATCACCGTCTCCGGTCTCCGGCCGATGATTCTTGCTTTCTCAAATCATGTCATTTATGCTGCAAGAACTTGAGCCTCGATAAAGAAGTTTACATGTACAGGTAACAAATATAAATTCATATATGGTTAAGTTCTGGGTGTTTCATTGAGCAAAGTTTGGGATTTTGTAAGCTAATTTCTGATATAAAATTTCGTAAATGCAGGGGTGATCAAGGCTTCTGCAGCATAAAGTGTAGGGAAAAGCAAATTGTGATGGATGAAATGAGGGAACTGGAACAGTCTACTAAACAAATGATTGCTAAAGCGGGTCATTATAGGCATTGTAGTGCCGCCGCCTCCGGCCGGCGAGAGGTCCATCTCCTCCTAGAGGATCTTCGCCGAAGAAACCAATCATCACCTCATGAAAGCCAAACGCACTGGGCAATTGTTTCATAGAATCATAATTCTTTTAAGTACATATATACCATAAATTGGTAACTTCAATTACATTTTCGAGTAAATTAAAGGGTGTCATGTAATGGATTTTTGTTAGCATGCCTTGGGAGATTTCGTACCTAGAAATTAAAGAGAAGAAATATATTTTTTTATTCAATTTTTTGGGGATGGGAAATCGGAAAATAGTGGATGAAAAGGTATTTGACAAAAAAATTCTAACGGGATAAACTACATCCATGATCACTAAATTATTAATAAATTTACGTTTTGATCACAGAACTTCAAAAGTTATAAAATGGTCACTTAATTATTCAAAAGTTTTTATTCAAGTTAGACTGGCTAGCACGTTCCAAGTGACAATTCGACAACCGGTATGGTGGATCAATATACATCAATGAATAGAACATACATTAGATCCAAATTAATTTAACATTCAGTGTTTAAGATTAGAGAAAAATAATTTTGGACTTCAGTTTGATGGTCAGTGTTGTAGAAGAGAATGGGAAATAGAGCTTTCAATTGATTAAGGCAATGCGAACAAAGAAGGTCATACAACAATAATTTTAACAATCCAGTGACTTAAACGAAAATTTTCAAATAATTTAGTGACCAATTTATAAATTTTTAAAGTTGGATGACTAAAACATAAATTTATTAATAATTAAATGACTTTGGATATAATTTATATATCACTTTTTATTATTGCCAATCACTATCATGTATTTTGTTCACAATTCCGTTTTCTAGTTTTGAAGTAATTGTGCGAATGCAAATATTTGTCTAATATGAATACATAATTTTTTTTCTTAAAAAAAAGTATTTAATTACGTGTTAATATAAGTTATCGGAAAAATGTATGTGGAAATATAAATATCAAACGTAACACTTGTTAAGTGATAAAGAATTTTATTTCTTTTAAATAACGGCTCGAGTTCAAATATTTTAGAATGAAAAAATTTAATGTTAAGAAAAATTTATTTTTCATTTTGATAATTTATTCGGGTGAAATTTAAATTTAAACTCAATTTAATGTAATTATAAGTGTCAAAATAGAATATTGATAATGATAAGAAAATAGAAAAAAATAGAACACATAAAATTTACGTGAAAACCTTTTCGAGAAAAAAATATGAGCAGAAGGAAAGAAAATTTACTATGTTGAATTCGAATAATTACAATAAATATAAATTGCATCTATTTATAGATTTAAAAAACCTTATTCTAATCAACATCTAATAAAATTAATGCAGTAAAGTTGAAACACTTTATTCTCAACCTTTGTTCTCGTAGATCCCCTATTTTTTCACTTGTATTTTATTTTAATAAAAATTTGGGTCACAATTCTAGTAATAAAATATCAAAAGATAAGAAAAAAAAGTAGATATATATGTAATAAAAAATAAAATAAAAAAATCATAAGCATCAAATGCTGACTATGTTTGGTGGATTTTTGTGTGTTTTGAGAGAGAGAGAGAGAGAGAGATATCCAATGCCAGCTAAAGGAAAAGGGCAGTATGTTGGCATTTTCCTTTGTGGGTTTGAAAGAGATATATATCACTTTCATTTTGTTTGTCAATAGTAGCTTCCATCGTCTGCTCCAGATGCCATTTCAAAACCTCTACCTACTTTAAGATAGAAAATAAAATTTTTTATTTTGTTCTTTTATTTAAAAAATAATTTATTAACTCTTGTATATCAAATCAAAAAATAAATTGATTATTTCTGTTAAAAATTTTATCAATTTTTTTATTAAAACCTGATGTGACTGGCGAAATAACCAGTCAGTTACACATAACATGTCACATGTATCTTAAGTTGACATACAATGACTAGTTTTTAACAATAAAATTTAATATAATTTTTAATAAAATGACTAAGACTAATTTATTTATTTTTAAATAAAAATAATAAAATACAATTTAATTCTTAACATTTTTATTCAATTTTATCTCAACATGCCACAAATTATTGATGTGGCAAGTAATACCAAAACCTCCTCCTTAATGAAATTTTCTATTAAGAATTTTGAATTTTATTTTTCTATTTACGAATATTAAGAAGTCACTCGTACGTTTTAATTTGTTAAATTAGTTAATTAGATAAATTGTTAAATTTTATGGTTAAATAGCAATTTATATGTAACAATCTAACTAAAAGAATAATAACAGTTTCATCAAAAATTAGCTTTATAAGTTTATGTACATTACTTAGGGCATGTTCTGCAATGCTTAAAAAAATGTATTTTTGGCCTCAAAAACATTTTTTGAAGAAAAATTGTGCTAAACAATCTGTTTTTGACTGAAATTTTTAGCTTTTCAATGAAAATTACTTCTGAAAAAAAAAACTAAAATTTTTAGCTTTTTCTCTCCCAAAAGCATTTTTATTGCTTAATTGCTTTTTCACCCCTCCAATAACATAATATTTTTCATTTTTTTTCTTGGTACTTAATTAAAAATGTGTTAAAATCATTAATTAAAAATAAAAAATATTTTTAAATTACTAATTACAAATATTTAAGGTTATATTTAAATATTTAAAATATAGTTTTATATATTCTAATTAAATTTTATAAATATTTAATATTTATATTTCATATATTAAAATATTAACAAAAAGTTATAATAATTTTTTTATATTTTTACTAAAATATAATAATATTAACTAATTTAAATATTATTTAAATGCATATTTGTAACTTGAAAATAACATGTCTAAAATGGATATTTTATTTCTCAAAAGTAATTTTTGAGATGTTAATACTTAAATTTTAAACCAAACTTTTCAAAAATATTTTTTCAAAAGTACTTTTCAAAAGTATTATCAAACTAGCCCTTAATCAATTTTCATAAAATAGGGATAAATTTCAAAAGGTTTAATGACAACTTTGGCTACTGGTCATCAACCTTTATTCTTTTTTTTTCAATCTACTTTTTTTAACAGATTTAATTAAAATACCGTTAAGAAAGTTAATAGGAAGGATGTGGAATTTCATATATGAAATATTTTTTGTTACAGGCCATTTTGCCCGAGGCCCAATTCAACACAAAACAAGAACCCAATTAACCCAAACCCATTTCTACCAGCCCAAAATAAACAAAAAATAGAGAAAGAAAGAAAACCTAATCGGTCCTGACTACTGCCGCCGTTCCTCTGACCACCGACGCACGGCCTCACCTGCTCCACCAACTCCTCTGACTCCCTGCAAGATGAAACCAAACACGCAAAGCAGAGACAAAAATAGATAAAGAACTCATGTAAAATGGCTATAAAAAGCCAAGCAAAATCAGTTGTAAGGGGTTCGGAGCCCTTTTGAAAAGAAAAAAAACAAAGAGATAAAAAAAGGTGACCTTTTTGGTGTCTAAATCTCTTCTCTCTTTATTGTTTATTTTTTATCTTCTACACTAAATAACAAACGAAAAACCAAAAGAACCTTACCTGCGCCGCACCGGAGGGGAGAAGACGAGCGGTTTCCCCTCGATCTTCGGGTCTCCGGCTCTTTTTTCGGGGATTTGGCCCTAGATCCGTACCCTAGGGACGCTAGGCTTCAAAAAGGGACCGAAAAGGTCCGATTTTGGACCTCCGGCCGCCACACGCGGTGGCTCTACGGCGGAGACTCGCCGGAAGCCTTGGCCGAGCCATCTCCGGAATCGGAGCCTGAGAAAAATGAAAAAAGAGAGAGTTTTCTCTCTGTTTTTTCAACAAAATGATGAAGCAGTTTTGTTTTTAGCCTTTTTTTTATATTTATATTAAACACAAAACGGCGCCGTTTTAGCAAAGGGGGATCCGCGCGTCGACCCGACCCGACCCGAAGGATCCGCGTGTTTTAGTTTTTTGGGCAATTTATGCGCGCAGTCCCTCTGATTCGCGGTGTGTTTCAATTTGGTCCTATTTTGTTGTTTTATTTTATTTTGATTTAGCCCTAACATTTTACTTTTGTTTTATTTTAGTCCATTGAGGTGCTGCGTTTTGGGTTTATTTTCTGTTTCGGTCCTTCCCTTTTTTACGCGCGTCGCAATTGGATCCCTTTCGTTTTCCTTTATTTCGAATTGGCCCTATATGTTTTATTTCATTTCGATTTAAGGCCCTTTTTTAGCATATTTTATTATTTAGTCAATTTTTGTTAACTTTATTATTATTATTATTATTATTATTATTATTATTATCATCTTTACTATTATTAGTATTGGTATTATTGTTGTTACTTTTATATCTCTATTCATATATACTTATGTATTTTTAAATATATATATATGCCTTATTATTATCATATAAGTGCTTGTATATATACATGTACATATTTTACATATAATTTGTTTAATATATATACGTATACTCATATTTCTTTTTATATATATCTATATACATATACATATTTTATTTTTATAAGTATATATATTTATATGTATGTATTTATATGTTTTTGTATATCTTAATTTGCATAGACATATACATACATGTTTTCAATATATTTTAAACATATATATATAAATTAACGTATTTATTTGTATACGTAGGTATATTTTCATTATTTTTAAACTTTAATTTGTACATACATATTTTCATGCGCCTACTTTATATATGCATTTCATTATTTTCATATTCCATAATTTTATACACCTATATATATGTGTACATATTTTTATCTATATGCATATTTTTTTTATATTTTAAAGTATACTCTATATATATATTGTAATTTATGAATACACACATATTTTATTTTTTTTGTCTATACATATAAATATATATATATCCCTTTAAATTTTAATTGTATTCACTATTTATTTATTTCATTTTCATTATTATTTTGAACGAATGTTTAATTTATTTGTTTATATATATATTGTTATTTTATATGATTGTAGGTTTGACTTTTATTTATTTTATATTGTTGCTATCGCTCGTATCATTTTTACACTTTTGTATTCATTATGATTTTGTCATGTATAACAATGTAATTTGCTTTCACATTTTTACTACGACTTCATGTTTTTATTTCACTCGATAATAAAATTTGTTTAAAAAAAATGATATTTTGTGTTTAGATTCGAGAGGATCGTACCCTAACTTACTGGGTTTCGATTTCCACAATAAATCTAAATACACTAATCTTTTCAAACTCAAATTTTGAAACGATCTCGGGAATTAAGAAAAGATCGTGTCCTAACTTACTGGGCATGATCCCTTTCCTAAACCCGAGATAATAAAATATCTTTTAAATAAGTAAAATTCTGGCATTCATTCACGTATTGGGAATTTGAGACATTGCATTCTAACTTACTGGATATGATTCTCTTTCTCGAATAATGTGAAATATGCCCATTTTCCTAAAAATTTTCAACGTTTTAATACAAGGATCGAATTTTTTTAAATTCTTCTAAGTTTTCAATTTTCGACATTAAGACATTAAGTAATCAACTAAGGTACCAATTTTGGGCGTATCGAGGGTGCTAATCCTTCCTCGTGCGTAACCGACTCCCGAACCCGTTTTCTGAATTTCGCGGACCAAACTTGTTGTTTTAATAAAATCGAACCGTTTATTAAAAACAACCGCTTTTCGAGGTGATCCAATCACACCTTATAAAAAAGATTGGTGGCGACTCCTGTTTCATTTTCTTCAAAACCCAAGTCGACCCCGTTTTTCATCCAAAAAATGGTGTCAACAGCTTGGCGACTCCACTGGGGACAAAACACGAGAGTCAAGCCATGAGTTGATTACTTTTTGTCTTTTTGTCAAAATCAAAACTTAGTTTAAATATACGATCCTTTCATTGTATTTTTATCTTTATTATGATCTTCGTCATTATGATTCATAATTGCTGTGTTTAAGTTCAGATTTATTTTTTGCACATTGCATTGCATGACCGTTGGTCATACCCTTTTTAAGTGGGAGTGAGAAGCTACGCCTTCGTGAGGTTTTCACCTCCGCATGGGATAGTGTATCGCTTTCGGGATGCATCCGTACCTATGTCTCCGTGAGATCTTCATCTCCGCATGGCCATAGGGAAATGTATTCCCCTGAACTGAACTCAGTCCGTATGAGCCTATAATGGGTGAGGATCGAGGAATCTGCTGGTTCGGGTACCCTTACTTTAGAACCAACCCTCATATAGTAGACTTAGGAACTTAACCTAGGTAGAGCCACTCCAAACCCCTAGTATCTACCCGATTAGGTACTTTTTTTTGTTTTCCTTGTTTGCTTCTGTTTTTTTACTAACCGATCTTGTTTTGTTTTGATTATGATTGCATTGCATTTTAGGAAAGAGATATGGATTCCAATCCAATTACTAAATTAGAAAGCTTGTCATGGAATACGAATTCCTTGATAAAGTGGAAAACAATACGACTTCCCAAACATATTCTGAGAAACACAAGAATGGCGATGGAAGAGTTCGTGACCTTGCTTGGTGGCCTGGGGATTCGAGACGATTGTCCAAAAGCCTTCAACAAGCTGACGAGCCTTATGAAGATGGGCAGATGATGGATCACGACCAAGATCAAGAAATGAGCTAGCAATGGCATCTATTGGTGAGATTACCTCAAACATGCGGATGAAGAAAAAATCGATGTTGTTTCTTGGAATATGAGGGTAAGGTCGTACATGTATCCGTTTTATGTAAGGGAATTTGCTTTCTAGAAAAGTCTCCTAAATGTAATTGAATCAGAATCAACATCTCTTTAGGCATTCATTTCATGCATTTGCATTACATCGCATCATATGCATTAGACTTTCACGAAGTGACCCTAATTATGTAAAATTATTTCAGCTAATCTGGAAAACCAATCAACCAAACATCCTTACGGTACTCGTCGCAAAGCCAAAGAAATGGATCAAAGATTAGAGAAACTGGAGCAAACGCAAAAAGAGATGCAAGACCAGTTACAGGTGCAAATGAAAGAACATATGGAAAAGATCCAGAAAGACATGGCACAAAAGATGAAGGAGTCTCAGGATGAACTAATGACTAAATTGATGCAATTAATAACCAAGGGAGTGGATAAAAGGAAAAATCCTGTGGTTTGCGATGAAGAAGGAAACAATGATGAGCCACTTTTTTCTCCAGGATAGACGCCTCCGCAAGCGCAAATTCAGATTGAACCACATCCACGAAGATCTTCTGTTTCAATTAGGCCTCAACACTTTCAAGGTGACGCTTCAATACCGAAGAACCTTCAGGTCAGATCTGGTTCTAGTCCTGACGATAATCTGGTTGTCCCGGACTTCGATGAAGTAGCGGAGAAAGACAAGACGAAGGAGAAGTTACCAAAGCAGTTTGAGGAGAAATGGAAATGGATTGAAGAGAAGTTTAGAGCGATAGAAAGTATCGACGGCTATCGTGGAATAGATGCGAAAGATCTGAGTTTAGTTCCGGATTTGGTACTTCCTTACAAATTTAAGATGCCGGAATTCGAGAAATATAATGGGACCAGCTGCCCAGAAGCTCATATTACTATGTTCTGTAGGCGCATGGCTGGATACGTCAACAACGACCAACTGCTCATACACTGTTTTCAAGATAGCCTCACAGGGACAGCGTCTAAGTGGTACAATCAATTGACACGTATCCAGGTTAGTTCTTGGAGGGATTTAGCACAAGCCTTTATGAAACAATACAGTCATGTAGCTGATATGGTCCTTGACAGAATTACCCTTCAAAATATGGAGAAAAAGCCTAATGAAAGTTTTAGGCAATACGCACAAAGGTGGAGGGAGGTCGCTATTCAAGTTCAGCCGCCACTCCTGGAGAAAGAAATGACGATGCTCTTCATCCACACATTGAAGGCCCCGTTCATCACTCACATGTTGGGAAACGCTTCGATGAGTTTTTTAGACATAGTCATGAGCGGTGAAATGATTGAAAGTGCCGTGAGAAGTGGAAAGATTGATGCTGGGGAGAATACTAGAAGGTCAGACTTAAAGAGGAAGGAAAATGATGTGAGCAATGTGAACACCTACAACAAATCGATTACACAGCCAAGAAAGGTGATTACTAGTCAGCAAGGTTCATCTAGACAAGAATCGTATGTGAAGCAAGGCACTGAGAACCTTCAATTCACGCCAATTCCGATGGCATATAAGGAGTTGTATCAAAGCTTATTCAACGCACGTGTTGTTGCCCCTCTCTACACGAAACCTCCACAGCCACCGTACCCCAAATGGCACGATGCGAATGCACATTGCGAATATCATGCGGGAAATACGGGGCATTCCATAGAGAACTGCATAGCCTTCAAGAAACTGGTTGAAAAGCTCATCAACATGGGTGTCGTCAAGTTTGGTGACTCATCTAATGCAGAAAATTCGCCACCCAATCATGATTAACAATAGGGTGAACGCAATATATGAGAAAGTGTTGGGAAGTTGTCACATCAATACCATATATGAAGGCATAATTGAAAAAGGATCTTATTAGATGTTCGCTCTTATAAAACCTGGGAGTTTTCTAAAGAAACCTTTGTAGTATTTAGAGCTTACTCAGAGTAATATTCAAAACACAATTGTTGCTTTCAGCCTAGAGCAACAAGAAGTCTTTTGTGAAAAAGGCTTATGTCTGAACGTCATTATGGAATGCATCTTTGCGATCTTTTGAACTAATATTTTTTTCATTGATTATACTTCTATTCTTCCATCCAAATCATTCTTTCATTCATTCATAATCATACTATGCAGATAATTATTCTTAAATTCATACATTCTTATATATTATTTTGTACCTACAATAGGTCCCTGGATATCAACGACATGAATGACACTGCTACAGACTTAGAACCTCCTTTTGAGCGAGATATGTGTTTTGAGGGATCTCACGACTTTGAAGATGACACAGATCGTAGCTTATCTCCAAACTTGTTGAGGATGGTAGAACAAAAGGATAAACAGATCCTACCTCTCAGTGAATCATTAGAAATTGTGAGCTTGATGAAGACTAGAATTGACCTGCCTACAGAGACGAAAAATTCAAAGATGTCTTTGTATGATCATACCAGGGTATGCCTCGATTCTTATAATAAAACCTGCACAACAGTACGATGTCAGAAATTTACAGTGCGAACGATGCAATTCTTTACCGGGGCAATACCGTTCTCGTCAATTCAGCATAGCTTTGCCCATTTGAAGTCGAATTTCCATCTCTTCAGGTTGTTGTTGGGTCCATCCTGATCAAAGAGGAAGATCCAAAGTTTTTGTCGCAGTTGCGCCCCAAAAGGCTTAAGAATAAAAAAACAAAAAGAAGAAAAAAATCAAAATCAAGATCAAAATGAAAATGAGAAAAAGAAAGAAGAATGAAAAAGAGAAATCTAGATGAAAAATCAGAATGAAAAAGAAAAGAAAAAAGGGAGAGGCCAAAGCGAAAGCCCGCAAAGGGCATTTTATGACCAAATAAGGTTTTGAGATGAAATCCCGAAAAAGGTGACTCAAATTTTGAGCACAATGGGGCATGGACATCACCATTATCGAAGACTTCTAATGGGCATTGTTTCATTTTGAGAGGCTACTTCATGAGCTAAAGTCATCGTATACCGATACAGAATTTTAGAGAAGAGAGTATTGGAGAATGCATTGAGGTTAAACAATAGCACGATAGCTGAAGTCTCAAATTAGCTCAGAAGTGGACACCACGATTCGTCACTGAAGTTCCTAGAGTTGAACATCAAAAATTGAAGGAAAATGACTGAGACTTACGAGGATTGACGTGAGAATTACCATTTACCCTAATTGTTTGTCGAACATCGGTATTGGGGCAACACTTCTCTTTTTGGTTTACAGGATTGAGGTAGTTCTACCTATTAAAATCCCCTCGTTGCTTGATGAAGGGATCCAATCGCAATGTGGTTAGTTGGCCCTAGGAAAAGGGTTAAAAGCTATTCATCAGGGTCAGATGTACCATAAATAAATAATATGAGCCCATAATAAACGTGCTCGTCTCAGAGAATTCCACAAGAGGGCTGGAGGTTGAAAAAGACTCTTCCTTAAACGAAATGATTCTAAAGGGAAATGAATGCCAAACTAGGAAAGTCCCTATGTTGTAAAGAAGACCATTTTTAGAAGAGCACTGATCCTGAGTGAGATTGCTAATCCTATAAACTCGGATCCAGTCTAGAAACACTTCGTTTAAAGAAGAAGGAAGGACCAAGGTGAAAACCTGCAAAAGGGCACTTTGATTCAAAAAAAAAAAAAAAGAGAAGAAGAAGAAGATGAAAAAAATAAAAAATGAAACAGTAAAAATGGAGAGGCTAAGGGGAAAACCCGCAAAGGGCACCTTAGGCCAAAGGGGATTTGAGTTGAAAACCGAAAAGGGCGGCTCAAATATTGATCAGAATGGGGCATGAGGTGATATAAGCTGCTCAAGTTTTGTTCATATTGAGGCATGTGTTGATCTTGCCATACCTGAATCAACAGGAAAGGATAGGCGACATCTTGGGGGCATCGACAGAGCATTGTAGATCTCCTAAACACATGTCCAACTCAAAAGGGTCTTCAGAAAGTTTGTGTAGAGAAATCCAAGCTGTGATATCTGGGGCACCCAATTCTCATGTTATTTGTTGTTCTTGGAATACTTTTTCTTTCTTTCCAAGATATACATTCCCAATTAATTCTTTTGTTGTCCATCTTCACTATTTTCGATAACTTGTTCTTTCGAGCTATGCTCAGAACCAACTTTATTCTTATCCATTGTTATGACCTTTTTGCAAGCATTGGAATAATGATTAATGGACTAATAAAACTTTCACAAAGGAAGTTTTGCATATTACTCTGAAAAGTTTCTAAATAATACAGGAACCTGAAACAGGACTATTGTTTAGAACATGCCAAATTCGAAGGTTGGAAATTTGAGAAGGAAGAGTCTAAGTTTGGACTTTCTCTTCAGATTTGTTGTCCAAATATTGATTGAGCAAAATGACAAGATGTCGTGTTGGTGGCAAAGCTTCAATGAGCCAACAAGCGATGTTTACCAGGCAAAAGGAGAAGGTCTTCTGGGAGAAGAAATTTTGCAATTGTGCATGAGCATTTGGTATGACACCTTGGGAATGAGGTAAATGACCAAAGAGTTTCACATTCAATATCATTGAATTGCGATAGGAGAAGATTGAGAAAAGTCATACCTTTCTACCCTTGGATTGTAGAGGGAGAATGATGGTACAAATTTTGTGCCCTAATAGATTAAACTTTAAGGTTTACAGTGGGGGCAACCAGATTAAGTGTTTCCTTGGATATACCCGACGAGCAAAAAGGCGTTGTAGTACGTCAGTGATAAAACCTTAATAAGTTTTTATGTGATGTTAACCTAAGCATTAAGGAATCATCTTCATGACATTTTGCATTCATTCAAATGTCATTCATACATATCTAGTTAGGAGCATTTGATTCATTCTGATTATGTCATCCTAATCACTAGGCACAATTAGGTTCATAAAATAGAACATACAGGTCATGTTCCCCAAGGGACAGATCAATGAAGTTACAGATCTTGCCTTCCTGCATTAACAGCGAAGCAGATCGAAGACACAAACCTTGCCTCTTTCGGTTGTGATAGAGCTGGTTGAAGACAAAAGATCTTGCCTTCCTACATTGACAGCGAAGCAGATCGAAGACACAAACCTTGCCTCTTTCGGTTGTGATAGAGCTGGTTGAAGACAAAAGATCTTGCCTTCCTACATTAACAGCGAAGCAGATTGAAAACAAAGCCTTGCGTCCATCGATTGCAGTGGAGCTAGTTAAAGAAGCAGATCTTGCCTTCCTGCATTAACAGCAAAGCAGATCAAAAAAAAAACAAAGCCTTGCCTCCATCGGTTGCATTGGAGCTGGTTAAAGGTTACAGATTCTGTCTCCCTAAGCCGTAGCAGAGTAGATCAAAGACAGCAAATCTTATCTTCAAGTGTAAGGAAGCGGATTCAAACCACAAGTCCTATATCCCTGACCTGTAGTGGAATAGGTTGGAAATTACAAATCTTGTCCCCCTGAAGTCACAGTGGGGCAAACTAAAGCCAGAAATCCTATCTCCCTGAAGTTACAGTGGAGCGGATTAAAATGAGGGATCTTATCTTCCTGAGATTACAGCGGAGCAGATCGAAGACACTATCCTATCTCCCTGAAGTTACAGTGGAGTGGGTTAAAATAAAGGATCTTATCTCTCTGAGGTTACAGCAGAGTAGGTCGCATCAAGTCTTATTTCCCTAAAGATGCAGTGGAATAGATTGAAAACCACAAACCTCGTCCCCCTGAAGTTGCTACGAAGAAGATAAAGGCTACAGGACGCATCACTCTGAAGTGCAGTGGAGTGGATCGAAGCAACAAGACATAGTGGACTGGAAGGAGGCTATTTGAAGAAAAGAAGCACTAGAAGAAGTCAAGATTCGGCAAGACCGGACAAATTGGCCTTTCTTGGTCTTTGCTCTGTTCTCGTTACACGACAACGAGCAAAGAGGGGCAGCTGTTACAGGCCATTTTGCCCGAGGCCCAATTCAACACAAAACAAGAACCCAATTAACCCAAACCCATTTCTACCAGCCCAAAATAAACAAAAAATAGAGAAAGAAAGAAAATCTAATCGGTCCTGACTACTGCCGCCGTTCCTCTGACCACCGACGCACGGCCTCACCTGCTCCACCAACTCCTCTGACTCCCTGCAAGATGAAACCAAACACGCAAAGCAGAGACAAAAATAGATAAAGAACTCATGTAAATGGCTATAAAAAGCCAAGCAAAATCAGTTGTAAGGGGTTCGGAGCCCTTTTGAAAAGAAAAAAACAAAGAGATAAAAAAGGTGACCTTTTGGTGTCTAAATCTCTTCTCTCTTTATTGTTTATTTTTATCTTCTACACTAAATAACAAACGAAAAACCAAAGAACCTTACCTGCGCCGCACCGGAGGGGAGAAGACGAGCGGTTTCCCCTCGATCTTCGGGTCTCCGGCTCTTTTTTCGGGGATTTGGCCCTAGATCCGTACCCTAGGGACGCTAGGCTTCAAAAGGGACCGAAAAGGTCCGATTTTGGACCTCCGGCCGCCACACGCGGTGGCTCTACGGCGGAGACTCGCCGGAAGCCTTGGCCGAGCCATCTCCGGAATCGGAGCCTGAGAAAAATGAAAAAGAGAGAGTTTTCTCTCTGTTTTTTCAACAAAATGATGAAGCAGTTTTGTTTTTAGCCTTTTTTTATATTTATATTAAACACAAACGGCGCCGTTTTAGCAAAGGGGGATCCGCGCGTCGACCCGACCCGACCCGAAGGATCCGCGTGTTTTAGTTTTTGGGCAATTTATGCGCGCAGTCCCTCTGATTCGCGGTGTGTTTCAATTTGGTCCTATTTTGTTGTTTTATTTTATTTTGATTTAGCCCTAACATTTTACTTTGTTTTATTTAGTCCATTGAGGTGCTGCGTTTTGGGATTTTGGGTTATTTTCTGTTTCGGTCCTTCCCTTTTTACGCGCGTCGCAATTGGATCCTTTCGTTTTCCTTTATTTCGAATTGGCCCTATATGTTTTATTTCATTTCGATTTAAGGCCCTTTTTAGCATATTTTATTATTTAGTCAATTTTTGTTAACTTTATTATTATTATTATTATTATTATTATTATTATTATTATCATCTTTACTATTATTAGTATTGGTATTATTGTTGTTACTTTTATATCTCTATTCATATATACTTATGTATTTTTAAATATATATATATGCCTTATTATTATCATATAAGTGCTTGTATATATACATGTACATATTTTACATATAATTTGTTTAATATATATACGTATACTCATATTTCTTTTTATATATATCTATATACATATACATATTTTATTTTTATAAGTATATATATTTATATGTATGTATTTATATGTTTTTGTATATCTTAATTTGCATAGACATATACATACATGTTTTCAATATATTTTAAACATATATATATAAATTAACGTATTTATTTGTATACGTAGGTATATTTTCATTATTTTTAAACTTTAATTTGTACATACATATTTTCATGCGCCTACTTTATATATGCATTTCATTATTTTCATATTCCATAATTTTATACACCTATATATATGTGTACATATTTTTATCTATATGCATATTTTTTTTATATTTTAAAGTATACTCTATATATATATTGTAATTTATGAATACACACATATTTTATTTTTTTGTCTATACATATAAATATATATATATCCCTTTAAATTTTAATTGTATTCACTATTTATTTATTTCATTTTCATTATTATTTTGAACGAATGTTTAATTTATTTGTTTATATATATATTGTTATTTTATATGATTGTAGGTTTGACTTTTATTTATTTTATATTGTTGCTATCGCTCGTATCATTTTTACACTTTGTATTCATTATGATTTTGTCATGTATAACAATGTAATTTGCTTTCACATTTTACTACGACTTCATGTTTTTATTTCACTCGATAATAAAATTTGTTTAAAAAAATGATATTTTGTGTTTAGATTCGAGAGGATCGTACCCTAACTTACTGGGTTTCGATTTCCACAATAAATCTAAATACACTAATCTTTTCAAACTCAAATTTTGAAACGATCTCGGGAATTAAGAAAAGATCGTGTCCTAACTTACTGGGCATGATCCCTTTCCTAAACCCGAGATAATAAATATCTTTTAATAAGTAAATTCTGGCATTCATTCACGTATTGGGAATTTGAGACATTGCATTCTAACTTACTGGATATGATTCTCTTTCTCGAATAATGTGAAATATGCCCATTTTCCTAAAATTTTCAACGTTTTAATACAAGGATCGAATTTTTTTAAATTCTTCTAAGTTTTCATTTTCGACATTAAGACATTAAGTAATCAACTAAGGTACCAATTTTGGGCGTATCGAGGGTGCTAATCCTTCCTCGTGCGTAACCGACTCCCGAACCCGTTTTCTGAATTTCGCGGACCAAACTTGTTGTTTTAATAAATCGAACCGTTTATTAAAAACAACCGCTTTTCGAGGTGATCCAATCACACCTTATAAAAAAGATTGGTGGCGACTCCTGTTTCATTTTCTTCAAACCCAAGTCGACCCCGTTTTTCATCCAAAAATGGTGTCAACATTTTTAATGAGATATAATTTATTATTTAGATAAACCAATAAGATAATTACATGTGGAAAATAAGAAATAAATAATACATTAAATTAAAAAATAACTCTTAATTTAAAGTAAATAAACGTAATTATCTAAAAATTAAATCAGTATAAAAACTTCTCGGTAAACAAAGGTATGAAAGATTGAAACCTTTTGAAAGAAAGAAAAATTAAAACCTTGAATTTATTTATTAAATCTATTAAATAAAGCGGATTGAAAAAAAAAAGAAAAAAGGTTGATGGCCGAAAAAGGCTAAAAATACAATTAAGGTCATTTGACAAAACTTGCAAACGTTAGTGGCCAAATTTGTTATTAAGCCATCTCAAAATCATATATGAACTTTGATTTGATGTAATTATATACATGTAACTTTGATTGTGTTTCAAATGCATATATGAAACTTTAATTTTGATTCAATCATACACATTTAAAGAAATAAAAATAATCAATTTATTTTTATATTAGATAAATATAATTATATTTGTATGCAATATATAAACATAAAATAATTTATGAAAATTTGATCAAATCAAAATTTTGTGTATAAAATTGAGCAAAATCAAATTCATATATAAAATTGCACATTAGACCATAGTTTATATATAGTTATGAGATTTATCCCTATAAAATATAATAATTAATTTTTGATAATTTAAAGGGGCTAACTTAATTCTCATAAATTTTTCATAATTAGAAATGTTAATTCAAGGTTTCATTATTATTAATTCATAATTAGAATAATATATACGAATACATTACTTTGCAATTTAATCCTTGTATAAATATTATTCAATTCTAGACTTAAAACCCTAATTATAATCTTTTACTTCAGCCATGAAATTGTTTACAAATCCATCCTTATTCACTTCTCGATCAGCAACGAATGGCCATAAAGAAGAAGAATCTGGATGCTAAGCTCCTCCAATCTAAAAGCTGCTTTCTCTCTCAACTCCTTAAGCACCGCCACTACTCCACCAGCTTCTCCACCGCTAAGTTCTCGATTAACTCGTCCAACCCAACCCGCATTAGTACGTCGCTCCACAATTTCGTTCTGCCTCGTACCGAATCATTGTCGTGACTGGATGATGACTCGGCTAGACGTCGATTGAGGACTATGTCAACATCATCGGTGGTGTATACTCTTCCGGATTTCGATATCGTGAGGACACCAACGTTGGCCCGCACAACGTCGAAAGCTCTTTAGCTTTCTTGAACACCCTTGTCTTCGTTTGGAGAAGTTACTTGACGTTTGCTTTCCACTTCCAGTTCTTGATTTCGATCCGTTGACGACCTCGGCTGCTTCTCGCTCTCTTCGCTCGGTTGTGATAGGCATTGCGACGTCTTCCATGGCGATCGAGAAAAAAAAACAAACAGAGAAGATCAACCCAAGAGAGACATATTGTTAGTTCAACACTGAGCTTGATTGGGTTTTTATAGTTTACTCAATAACCTAACTTGTACGACAAGAACAACCATTGCTAATTGTTTGTCCTAAGAAACCGACTTGCAAGCTTACTATTTATTTTAATGCCATTTATTTATACAATTAAATATTTAAAATTTTAATGATATCTTTTTGCATGTTAAAATAAAAAATAAAATTAACAGAAGGCTATTTTGGGCCAAAATTGGGCCGAACCTGTCCTACATATTTGCTACACCATGTTTTGACCCCATTCTTTATAAACTAACTCCAATTCTTTTATTTTAGAAAATAAATTCGAATTTGACTTTTTATAGTGTTCGATCAACTGTAATATTGAATCAAATTTAAAACAGTATATGGCACATGAAGAACTGACAAGAATTAAATAATATTAAGATTTTATCGGTAATTTGAATTGACTAAATATTCACACATATATAATTATGCATTATAAAACTCGAACTTTAATGCCTTTATTTATTATAAATAGTAGAAAGATTTTATTGGTGATTTGAATGGACTTTTTGAACAAAGAATACATGCACGTAAAATTGAATGAATATTTAAATGCTGCTCTCTTTGTCCCTGTGGAATTAAGTAAAAATAAATATGGATGACGAATGCCACATGCATTATTTTGAATCATAATTTGATATGAACTTTGACCAATGTGTTGTCATTTTTCTATGGTAGATAAAGTTTCAAATTGTAATCAATGTCTCATGAATCATACATGTATAAGTTATTACTATATAATCATAAAAACATAACCCTTGTTGTATGGTATATGAACAAATGGTGGATTAAGTTGTTAATATTATATATGAACACGCACGATTTAATCATTATTTAATTAACTCAGTTTTAATCATATTATTGCTATAATAGTAAGGATTTGGTGACAATAATTATTGAAAGAAAAGAAGCATAAGGAAGATGCAAGGACCTTCTTTGGATACTACATTTACAACTTCCTTTACTACCACCGTTGAATCTTTTCAATTTTGCATGTAAGTTGTGCAAAGCCCCACTTCTTAAACTCCTCCCTCCATCCTTAGTTTTCAATTTCATTAGGGCGTCAATGTCCCGTTGCCTATAGTGCTATAGGCTTTTTCAGTTTAAATTTCAAGTTGCCTAAAGTAATCTTTTTGACTAAACTTATTTAAGGATCGAATAGTCTCTACAGCTCGACTTGAATTAGATTTGAACAAGATTTTTTGGATTGGACCGAATTCAGTTTAGATAATAAAAATAATATTTTAAGTTTAATTTAATTATAAAATATATAAAATAACAATTACAAATATTTTATTATTTAATGAGCTTTTTGGGTGTGCCGAGTTGACCCAAAACATCCTGAGCTTGAAACTTTTTTTGAAATAGTGTCTTAATCCATTTCACGTACCGCTCTACTTCGAACCCAAAAAGATTTAATCTCAAATTTAAGGGTTAAATTATTTTTAAATTTGAACTTGATAATTTTTCTTGTATTTGAGTCTTAACCTTTTTTTAGTTCGAATTAAGTTTTGAACTTACAATAGTTCCAAATTCAAAGTCTAATTTGAAGAATAAAAAACTTCAAACCCAATATAAAAATTAGTTGAGACCCAAATATTAATTTACCCCAAATTTAATGTAACCATGGACTTGCGCAAATATAAAGACATTCTTCATCAACCATCTAACTAGCTACTTTATTTTGTTCCCTAAATATTTGTGTCTAACACAATTTAAAAAAAACCTTAAATATGGATACCTTGCACTTACCTTCATAGTAATTAAAACTTTTCATTACAATTTAAAAATTAACATCTTCGTAATGGATTTCTTATGGAAAATTAGAAAAGAACTTTAGAATATATATTATATCTCCCATTTAAATTTCCCATGCCTCCCATATATGAAAACTCATGCCATGAAAGAGTATCACCAAAGTAAGCCTCATTGTGGTGCTATCAAGGATAGTTATAACTTAAGATGGAATCTCAATGATGTTTTCAACTTCCCAAGCTCACCAACCTCAAAGATAATTGAATTGAAATAAATTTAGATCACACCCCAATTTTTATCTAAATTAGACTTTATCAAGGATGCTTTCATGCAATAAAGGACCCACTCCATTCCATTATTCACCAATATACCTCATCTTTCAAGATTAGAAGAGGACGAGATCAACTCTACAACTTATGTTTTGCTTAAACGTCATCCCAGCTCAAATAAACCAACATCCTTAATGGTTGTTCGCATCATCCATGGTATGAACCACCACTATTATTTGCTTCAACATCTTTTATAACATCTTTATTATAACATTTAGTTTTTTTTTTTGTGGGAACTTGGACAATATCTGGCTTAACTGCCCTTGAATATCCCAGAAGTAAGAGCAAGTGATGTCAACTACGAGCAAGATGATCCAATATTACAACTAATATTTACATAAGTATAAAGATAACCAGTATAATAACGACCAAGGACAATACTAACAGTATCGTTACAATCAAGCAATATTATCAACAACAACCAAGACTAGAATATCAAGGTTATGTCGTTTACAACTAAGAGATTACTACGAACAACCTCGAAGGAGTAACTACCTAGGTATTATTAAATTAGGTACACTTAGCTTTAAGAACACTTAGGCTAATGGTGATGTGGCACCAAGGCATGAAGCTACAACTTCATCAGCAGCCAAGCCAAACGGAGGAACCACCTCATTAGAGTAGATATAAAGTTTAGACCGTGACCCATAAGGGTGGGTGAAACAATAATGAGTCTCCTTTCGAATAGCAAATGGGGGCATTAAGGGAGACATGAACTTGTTGAAAGTATTAGTGAAACCAAGAGAGGCTTCATTAGTCTAATATGCAAATGATCTAATAACTACTCAGGTCATATGGAATTGGTTTTAATTTCCTTCAAACCACCAAAGAGACATAAAATTGTTACATAAGGATTATGTGAGCCTTCAGCACCCTCAAATGCAAGTGATTTAGGCTTTTCTTGGTAGACTAAAAGAAAACTGAAAGGATGGAAAACATATTTTTTTCTTCTTACAAGTGTGCTTGGTAGAAAGATAGAAAAATGAAAAGAAAATGTCGTTTGTTTCCATCCATTGCTTGGTGCAGTTAAAAAAAGAAAGTAAACAAAACATTTAAAAAATATATAATTTTAAACTACATCACCTCTCTCTCATTTTCTCTCCTCTCATCTTTTTGGAAGATTAGTTTATTTGCTTGGAAATGATTATTTCTATTTTTTCCTCTCATTTTCTTCCAAATAACATACTAAATTTATTTTTTTTTTACTTTTCACTTTTCCACTCATCAAGCACACCCTTAAAGCTGTCAACAAGGTCATCGGTAATTTATGAACTAGCTGACCAGGTTGAAAGTTAACACTCTGACTAACATTATTGTAAGAAAAAAGCCACTATGTTGTTAACAACAGGCACGAGAAAGGTGAAAGTTTGCAAGAGTATAACAAGGCAAAGTAATTAAGGGTTTAATAGAAGACTAGGTGATTCAATCCTTCACTACTAGAGTAAATTGTAAGCGTCTAAAATATGTGTTGATAAAGCACTTGTCGAAAAAGCTATACACCCTACACGAGAAGGCACACCACTATGTTGATTGAGGAGTTGAGTGCTTCTAGCCACGTATTTAAAAAAAACTATACCTATAGTGGGGATCTTTAATCCTCTTGAGCAAAAAGACTAGTTGCATGTCTTTAGTGGTGTTCGTACAGAGATACAATTATTGGAGATAGGAATGTCTTTATCTTGGATCTTTCTCTTCTTTTTACAAGTTTTTTTATGGACCCGCCATTGATAATATAGAACTAACGGGGGAAAAATGGAAAGATAACAAGGAGTAAAAAGGGACAAAACTGCAACAAGAAACTTACCAACATAAAACTTGACGAACTTCTAAAAGTGATATAAGAATACTGGAAAGAACTAACACTCGAATGGAGAAAATTTTCTCATAAAAGGCAAAAGTGAAATCTCCTTCAAAATTCCTACGCCCTTCTCATTTATAGGAAATATTTGAACTTGGGAAACAATAGAAATATGAAGAAAAAAAAGTCCTAAAGTGACATAACTATTGCCAATAGAATGGCACCATGTCAAGGGCAGTAATCACACCCATTAAAGACATTATTTAAAATTTCAAAACAACCCTAGGAATAATTCAAACAATAGAGGCTTCTCCTATGACAAAAAATGACACCACATACCATAAAAATTTGTCTCAATAAGCTTACTAATAAACTTTTCATCAATTGGGGTAATTGTTACACCCTTAAGTCAAGGTACCTTTTACCTTGCCATGAATGAACATGTGTAACCCCGTAACCCGTCTCGTCGCTAGAACAGGATTACGGAGTATTACAGGTCATTACAGTACATTTACATGTAAAACAAGAATAAATGCAACATTATACATCTAAATATAGCTTTAATGGGCCTACAGTACTTAATAAAAACATTTAAAACAAACTGGGGCTTGATCAGAAGCTTAGAAAATTTTTCGTGAAATCTCAAAATTTCTTCCTTTGAATAGTACCACACGCTCGTGTGGCTGATGTGACATGCCCGTGGTAGGCTAACCGCGTGGCTCACACGGCCTGGACACGCCCGTATCCTCTACCCGTAGAGCTCTCTGACTTGTAGCTTATAAATAAACTAATTCACACGGCTAAGGCACACACCCATGTGGCAACCTATTTGTAGCATTTTTGGTGCAGGGGACACACGGCCTAACACATCCCTGTGTGCAAGCCGTGTGGACTCAAAATGAACTTTGTATTTCAAATTTACCAACCCTACAAACTTTATACAACTAGCAATTTAATATTCCACCATTCAACCAATCCAAAACATGATAAACACACTTAATACTCATTACATCCATTAACTATCTACTAACATTCTTCACTAATATCACTTATAAACAAATTAACATCAAAACAACCTAGGTACATGCCATTCTTTAAGACAAGAAACTTCACCAAGTACTTGAGTTCGGGAGTTGGCTCGGATGCTGAGACATTAGTTACTTTGTACCTAACCTGCGCACGGAAACAAACCGTACACTGAGTATACACTTAGTGGTATTTCTATAAACTAATGCTTAGAACAATAATAAGACATGTATATGTATTGTAACTCAAAACTTTTACTTTCATAGTCTTAATCGCTTAATCTCTTGCTTTCATCTTATAACTCTTAAATGTAATTAAGCAATTCTTTATATATATTTCATATCATTAGATACCTTTCAACAATCGATAACAGTCAAAGTCACATAATCAATAGCAGTCAGTTACTTTCATTTACCCCTATTAACATAATCGGACCTGGATGGATACACAGATCCAACCCACACACCGGGATATCATACAGTGTTTCATCGACCAAAGCGGAATACACCGTATCGGTAACAATAGTAACAATAATAGTCAAGTACAGAGTACCTCTTCAGAACAAATCCGGAGCAGTAACAATAGTCGACACAAATAGTGTCTCATCGAAATACAGTTGGAATATCCTGAACACTTCCATCTTATGGCATGCCAACTATATCCTACTAGTCCGACATTGTTAATAGGGTATTTGAATCATTTCATTTTGATACAGAAACAGTAACAATTTCCATCACATCATTTATCATACATACTAACTAATTAAAATAGCAATTACATGTATTAAATTATTAAGCATAGTTTATAGAAATACAAACTGTAATTCTTGAGTTTATTCGATATCCATTTTCACTTTCTCTTTCCCTTTTTCGATGATGTTTCTTGTGCTACGTTGGCTACATAAAATTAACATTTAAAATCATCAATGTATGTTATTAATAACACACTCTTTTATTTCCATGTAACTTTACATTATTTCCAATTTAGTGCTTCCACCATAACCATTCTTTTTCTTCAAAATAAATCCTATATTTCATTCAATTATCACTTTAAACTATTCCAACTCTTAAATTTTATAACATAAATATTAATTATAGAATTCTCTCAATTCAATCCCTACTATTACAAAACTTATATATCTTTTTACAACTTAATCCTTCTCCCACTTCTAACTTGAATTTCTATCAATTAAACCCATAATTTTTTTCTATTTATTCAACTTAATCAACATCTAAAATTCAATAACTTTATAAATTTCAACATAACTCAAATAATATTTCTTCCTACGATTCCATAAACACCAAATTACAAGAAAAAGATTAAATTGACTTACCAATCAAGCTTGAAACTCCAAAACCTGAAATTTTCCTTTTCTTTTCCTTTCCCTTTTTCCTTCTTTCTTTCCCTGCCATTCGTGCCTTTCTTCTCTTTTTCTTTATGTTTTATTTCTTTTATTTTCTTTATTCATTCTTATTTAATTAATATATTATAATTATATAATATAATTACTTTATATTATTATTTACTTATATAATAAGTAAATACATATATATACTACATTTGTACCATTAAATAATACATATGTATTTATACTTACACACACTTATCATTTTATGGTATAATTGCTAATTTAGTCCCTTAATTTTTCTATAGTTTCTAATTAAACTTTCACACTTAATTCAATTTAATCCTTATACCTAATTACCTTAATTCAAGCTAATTCACTTAACCAAAATCTAATTAATCTCTTACTTAACTTCGTAAATATTTCAATAAATATTGCGGATCTAATTTCAGAATCGAGACCCGAAATTACTTTTCGATGACCTTAAATTTAGGTCATACACGCACCTGAAGAGAGTATAACCGAAGTAATTATTATCGCGATGTCATTAAAGATAGTTGTCAATCATATCCAAACTCATTAATGTTCCAATCTCTGAGCTCTTTAACTCTAAAGACTCCAAGATGGTCAGATTAGGATATTCTCATCCATACCCTAACTTAAGTCTAAAATGGGTTCTATCAAATAGATAATTCTGCAATAAGGGACTTATCCTAGTTAATCTATAATTTCCTATTTTTCCAAGATCAGAAGGAGACGTGATCAACTCTACAACCCACATTTTGCTCAAACATCAACTCAGCTTAGATAAACGTCCATTCTTAGTGGCTCTCCACACCACCGACTATACGAGTTACCATAATCTTTCATGACTCTCTGCATCATTATCACGTGAACTACCACCATTATATGCCCAACACCTTATATAACATTGCATTATAATATATATACCATGAAGTGTTGTGTGATGGTTGCTCACTCTATTCATTAACTATGAGACTAGGAGTTTGATACTTGCCCATGAGAATTAAACACATTTTATGATCAACCATTTACCTTTTTGAAAGCACTCACGAGAGGATTAATTAGTAGTCAACATCCTAATTTTGATAAAAAAATTATATATATGTATGTATAAATTAGAAAGATTTGAAATTGGAACCAGAAATCTGAGATGGAAAGCATGTGTGTAGTGCAGACAAGTGAGTCCCACTAGTCTGCATGGTTGGTTGAGATTTGCATAATTTGAAACTAAAAGGGGCAACATTTTACAACAAAAGGGGTTTTCAATGGGGGCTTATAATTCAAAATATAACTAATGGGTTACATTGTACTATTATTTTATATCTAGTTTTAGTGCCTATGGAGAGACCCGCCCTCCATTTTTGGCCCTCCTGCAACGCCGATGATGCCTCGTTGATCATTTCACGGCCCCATGCGATGCTTTATCAAATGGCTCCCACCTGCCTCATCATTGATTAAAAGTTCACAAAGGTAATCCAATCCATACTATTTCTACACTAAGGTTAAAATATGTATTAATTAAGATATTTGAGTATAATTAAATTTGTTTAAAGGTAAAATCATTCATTCAAATTTGAATTTTATTAGAAGCATTTGAATAAAAAATATTAATTTTGTTTAAAATATGAGTGAGGCTTAAGTTCTAATGTTTAAGCCTCGAATTTAATTTGATTCGGCCCATTTCCTAATTAATAATATCTATTTCTTTGTTTTTATATATTAATTCACATAACATCAAAATTAAATTTATAATGCGAACACAAAAAAATTATATTAAGTTGTTTATTTTTAATATTTAATAAAATTATATATTACAATAAATATTAATATTTTATTGAAAAATAAAATTAAAAATAATATAAACTGATTTAAAATGAATAAATTATTTGTTAAAAATATTGACTGATTTAAAGAAAAATCAAACTCGTATTAACTTGAGCAAGTACGAATATATTAATACTAATTCTCTAAATACAACAATATAGATGGATGATGAATTGCAATCCTATTCTTTGTAAAGAAATGATAATAAAGTTTCAATTAAATTTGAAGAAAAAAGTTTGGTTGGGAATGGTGTTCAAACATTTTATAATGGATGAGTTTATATTTTTATGAATTAATTAATTATTGGAAATAAACAGTCCTTGCACTGAGTTTCAGATACATTAATTTGATAAAATGTTAATTTTTATATTATTTTACCATAAGGTATAAACATCCTGCATGATGACATGTGAAAATGGTCCCAAACCACCTTCATAGTTACATCATTGGCTTTCTATTACTCATCCTCATCTCAATAAATATTATAATCTAACACTACATTAGTTTGTTGTAATATAATAGAGCTATAATCAGTAATTTAACTGTTGTAATAATATTTTATATTTGGTTGAATGGGATGATATTGTATAATATAAAGAAAAAAACTAAAATGATCAAGTACTCTTAACAATTTTTTAGGTAGATGATTATTGTTATTGTTATTAAATTTTAATAGGATTATTATCAAAAATAATTTAATAAAATAAAAAATAATGTTATCATATTTTAATATAATTATTATTAAATATAATTAGTAAAAATATAATATATAATTTAATAATATTTTAATTCAATTATTTTTGTATTAATTATATTAAAATATTTTTTAGTATTATATTAAATATTTCAAATATTTCATTTTTATTTTCTAAGTCCAAGTTTTAAAGGACTAATTTGGAAAAAAATATTTGTTATTCAATGTCACCAATAATAACTATTACGGGAAGACAAGTAATGGTCACTCCATTGAATGAATATTATGTTCAACCAAATAAATAAATGGTCTATCATTCAATAAATAAAGAGAGAATGTTATTCCATTTCCCCAACCAAACATGGTGTAAGTGTTCCTTTTTATAATGGTCAAGATTTAAAAAAAAAATAGATACATATATTAGCATATTATATTAAATTTATAAAAAATTTATTTGTGATTGAGTCTTAGCTCATTAACATCGACATTATTGTTAATATAAGAGAATGTGAGTTTAAATGCGCTAAAGTGGATTATCCTCTTATTTAAAGTTAAAATAAAACTACAGATAGACATTATATAAAAATAAAACTAGAAATGATGATACTACATTCACATAAAATAAATAAATAAAATACTTAATTAATTTCAAGATTTGATGATAAGATTAAAATCGAAAATTAGAAATATCTATAAATGAAAAAAAAACATAACTATATAACTGCAACAACATTCCAAATCAATTTTGAATAAAAATTCCAAACCATTTAAAGAAAAGCAGTGACAACTCTGTACAAAGAAACAATCTATTCTATAGTTATAATAAGACAAACACTACTAAAAATTTTAAATTTCTTGATTAAGAAATAAAAAAATAATAATTAAGGGTGACACAAATCTCTTCCAAATTATTTAGCTGAATAATACAAAATGAGAAGAAAAAACCTCCATTCATTTTCATTTTTCCAAAAAAAAAATTACATTTTTATTTATTTATTTATTTTTAAAAGAACAACATGGAAATTTTTGTTTTAGAATAATGAAAATATTCATAATACTAGCGTGGGTCAAAGGCTGAAGGTTTTTTCCAAGTTATGTAATTGCAAATTACAGAATGACAATAGTATTACGTGACAATCCCTGTCCTGTCGGAGGCCAGGGTTCCAGCTGCCACACAGTTGAAATCTCTCTCCTTTTTATGTCCATTTTCATCCACGCTCATTACTTCACTTCACCATTTTCCTCTCTTCAAAGCTCCTTGCTTTCCTTTTCATGGGTTTCTTTCTTTCTTCTTCCTTTCCTTACTGTCTTAGCTTCTTCAGCTTCCAGGGATCATCACAAACCTTCATCGTTAGAGTCCAAAACAATGCCAAGCCTTCCATTTCACCACTCACAAGCACTGGTACGAGTCTTCCCTTGCTCCGTTCTTTCCCCTTCCACTCCCGCCCAAGTTCTCCATGTTTACGACACTGTTTTCCACGGTTTCTCCGCTAAGCTTCCCCCACGGACGCCTCAATCTCCAACGCTTCCCATATCCTCGCCGTTATCCCGAACAAGTCCGCCGCCTGCACACCACGCGCTCTCCTCACTTCCTTGGCCTCCAACCACTGACAGCGCCGGCCTTTTGAAAGAATCCGACTTTGGGTCGGATCTTGTCATCGGAGTCCTTGACACGGGTGTTTGGCCCGAACGTCAAAGCTTCAACGACCGTGATTTGGGGCCTGTTCCTCTAAATGGAAAGGCCAATGTGTGACGACAAAAGATTTCGGTCCCGTTTGTAATAAAAGTTGATCGGAGCAAGGTTTTTCTGCAGCGGGTACGAGCAAGTAATGGAAATGAACGAAACTCCGAGTTCCGTTCCCCGCGAGATACGACGGTCATGGGACTCACACGCTTCCATTGCTGCTGGGAGGTACTATTTCCGGCTCTACATTAGGTTATGCTAAAGGAGTGGCTGCCGGGATGGCGCCTAAAGCGAGACTTGCTGCTTACAAAGTTTGCTGGACTGCCGGTTGTTTTGATTCTGATATTCTGCCGCATTTGACGCCGCCGTAGCTGATGGGGTTGATGTGATTTCGTTGAGTGTTGGTGGTGTCGTGGTACCCTATCACCTTGACGCCATTGCTATCGGTGCTTTCAGTGCTGCTGATCAGGGGGTATTTGTGTCTGCCTCAGCTGGAAACGGTGGTCCTGGTGGATGACCGTCACTAACGTGGCTCCTTGGGTGGCTACGATCGGTGCAGGGACGATTGATAGGGATTTTCCAGCTGATGTCAGCTTGGAACGGGAAAGTCGTGCCTGGAGTCAGTGTGTACAATGGGCTGGGTTTATCTCCGGCGGATGTACCCGTTGGTAATTGCGGGACCGGCGGTGGTGATGGCTATTCATCTTCTTTATGCTTAGAAGGTTCACTGGATCCAAGTTTGTCAAAGGTAAAATGGTTGTGTGTGATAGAGGGATTAATTCCAGAGCTGCGGGAAAGGGGAAAGTTGGTCCAAAAAACGGCCGGGCCGGAATTGGAATGATTTTAGTAATGGTGTTTTCGACGAGGGTTAGTCGCCTAATG